>NC_091156.1:20903174-21203174 GCF_040958095.1 Procambarus clarkii
CCCTAGTAGGAATGAGCGACCACAGTACACTGGTGTTTGAGTATCTGGTTGAAGAAGGGTTATTGAACTCGAGGAGGGGTACTGAAAACAAAAGGCTGATATTCCGTAAGGGAAACTATGAGGAGATAAGAAGATTCCTAACAGATATAACATGGGAAACAGAGCTCAGGGGAAAGACGGCCCAAGACATGATGGACTACATCACGCAGAAATCCAAGGAGGCAGTAAACAAGTTTGTCCCAGCCCAAAATGAAGATGAGAAACCCATGGTTTAATCAGAGATGTATTATAGCTAAGTAGCAAAGTAAAAGGGTGTGGAGAAACTATAGGAATAATAAGACACTGGAGAGCAGAGAAAGATACCAGAATGCTAGGAATGAATATGTCAGGATGAGAAGAGAGGTAGAAAGACAAAAATGACATCGCAAGCAAGGCAAAGACTCAACCTAAATTGCTGCACAGCCACATCAGGAGAAAAACAACAGTAAAGGAACAGGTAATGAAATTAAGGATAGGGACAGAATTCACTACAAATGACAAGGAAGTGTGTGAGGAACTGAATAAGAAATTCCAGGAGGTCTTCGCCTTAGAGCAAGGAGAAATTCCAGAGATAAGAGAGGGAATAGTTAACCAGGAACCACTGGAAGAGTTTGAGATTACCAGTGGAGAAGTAAGGAAGTGTTTACTAGAGTTGGATGTGACAAAGGCTATAGGCCCAGATGGAATCTCCCCTTGGATACTAAAGGAAGGAGCAGAAGCACTGTGTTTGTCACCCACCGTAGTGTATAACATATCGCTGGCAACAGGGAAACTGCCAGAAATTTGGAAAGCAGCTAATGTAGTCCTGATATATAAGAAAGGGGATAGAAAGGAGGCATTGAACTACAGGCCAGTGTCCCTAACCTGCATACCATGCAAGCTGATGGAGAAGATTGTGCGAAGAAAGCTAGTGGAACATTTGGAGCGAAGGAACTTTGTAACACAGCATCAACATGGGTTCTGGGATGGCAAGTCCTGCCTCACAGGGTTAATTGAATTCTACGACCAGGCAACAAAAATCAGGCAAGAAAGACAGAGATGGGCAGACTGCATATTTTTGGATTGCCAGAAAGCTTTTGATACAGTACCACACAAGAGGCTAGTGAAAAAGCTGGAGATGCAGGTTGGAGTGAAAGGGAAGGTACTCCATTGGATAAGAGAGTACCTAAGCAACAGAAGACAACGAGTCACTCTGAGGGGTGAGGTCTCAGATTGGCGAGACATCACAAGTGGAGTCCCGCAGGGGTCAGTCCTTATACCTATACTGTTTCTGATATATGTAAATGATCTCCCAATAGACGAGTATAGACTCGTTTCTCTCAATGTTTGCTGATGACGCAAAAATTATGAGGAGGATTGAAACAGAGGAGGTTAGTAGGAGGCTACAAGATGACCTGGACATATTGAATGAATGGTCAAACAAATGACTGCTCAAGTTCAATCCGAGTAAATGCAAAGTAATGAAACTAGGCGGCGGAAACAGAAGGCCAGACACAGGATACAGAATGAGAGATGAAGTACTTCATGAAACGGACAAAGAGAAAGATCTAGGGGGTTGATATCACACCAAACCTGTCTCCTGAAGCCCACATAAAAAGAATTACGTCTGCGGTATATGCGAGACTGGCTAACATCAGAACAGCATTCACGAACCTGTGTAAGGAATCATTCAGAATCTTGTATACCACATACGAAAGACCAATCCTGGAGTATGTGGTCCCAGCATGGAGCCCGTACCTTGTCAAGCGCAAGACGAAACTAGAAAAAGTTCAGAGGTATGCCACTAGACTAGTCCCGGAGCTAAGAGGCATGAGTTACGAGGAAAGGCTGGGACAGATGTACCTTACGACACTGGATGACAGAAAAGTAAGGGGAGACATGATCACTACTTACAAAATCCTCAGGGGTATTGACAGGATAGACAAGGATAAACTATTCAACACTGGTGGTACGCGAATAAGGGGACACAGGTGGAAACTGAGTACCCAAATGAGCCACAAGGACGTTAGAAAGAACTTTTTCAGTGTCAGAGTAGTTAACAGGTGGAATGTATTAGGCCGTGATGTGGTGGAGGCTGACTCCATACAGTTTTAAATGTAGATATGATAGAGTCCAGTAGGCTCAGGAATCTGTACACCAGTTGATTGACGGATGAGAGGTGGGGCCAAAGAGCCAAAGCTCAACCTCCACAAGCACAATTAGGCGAGTACACACACACACAATATATACGCAACACACACACACACACACACTATCAACACTGGATGAATCTAAAGCAGCTGGACCAGACAATGTATCAACGTGGATGCTAAAAGAGGTAATACAGGCCCTCAGCGTGCCTCTAGCAAGGATCTATAATGAGTCATTTACAAAGGGAGAGTTGCCCAGTTGCTGGAAGAAGGTAAATGTGGTGCCAATTTTCAAGAAATGAGATAAAGAAGAAGCACTTAACTTCAGACCAGAATCACTGGCAAGCATCCCCCTGTAAAATACTTGAAAGAATAATCAGGTTAAGACTGGTTACACACCTGGAGAACATTAGGTTTGTAAACAAACACCAACATGGTTTAAGAGAAGGGAAAATCATGCCTAACAAACCTTCTGGAATTCTATGATAAAGTAACAAGGCTAAGGGAGGACAGTGAAGAATGGACAGACTGCATATGCCTGGACTGCCAAAAAGCCTTTGATACAGTACTGCACATGAAATGCTAATCAAACTGCACTGTATCTATAGCTACCCAATCTCCCAATCTTTATGTACCTAATCCAAACAACTTCACCATTGTGATCATTGCTGTCTTCTTATATGCACTACACTATCAATTTGCTTACCAACCTTAAGCATGTTAAGGTTGGTACCTTAACATGTTAAACATACACTCACTCCACACATTTTCTTGTGCTATTTACATGTACAAAACATTGTTCCTAAATGCTAATCTTGATCTGAAACTTTTCCTTGGGAGGTGTAATAGAACCCATGAGCACCACACCAGACAAATCTCTCTTTGAGATCCCAGAGATTGAGGCTAAATCTGTGCAAACACACCATGCAAATATATGGACCCAGTCTGTGGAACTCACTCCCTGATGAATTAAAAAATTGTCCAACCTTTGCATTATTCAAAAGTAAAACCCAAAAATACCTAATTTCATCCTCATAGTTTCTTACCTTGTGCTTCAAACTCACCCTGTATCTTGTACTACCCACTTCCCCAATATTAATACTTAAGACATATTTTCACTAGTGTAATCACCACTGTCAATTTATATTGTAGTTATATGTTGATATAAAATTTTGCAACAGTGTACCTTTTCATATTACCTGATATGTTAGATCAATCACCTGCCTGAAACGCTATGCGTGTTAGTGGCTTTGCAAAAATGTAAAAATACCAATCTTATGTAATCTCACCAACCCATTGTACCTTGTTGTAAAAAAAAAATTATTATTATATATTATTGGTGAGGGGACGGGGATAAAACAGGAGGTTCAGTGCAGCCCACCTAAACTAATCACCTCATCTGGTTTACTCCGCCTAGTTAGAAATCGGGTCACGTGGGCATTGTAGGGTTGGTACCTCCTATTGGTCTATGGATGCTGATTTGCCCTGCAGTGGTGACCCGGTGACCCACGTATACTGCTCTGGTTACCCAAGGTTGCTTGTCCATGTGCTAGTGCCTCCAATGTGAGCTCCGTGGTGGGAGGGGGCACTAGGCAGTGTTTACTTTTATGAATACTTTAGACCCTCTTTACCCCTTCTAAGGCTCGTGGGGTTGGTGACCGGGCTCCATGGCTTCGGCTATGGTGGGCCCAGACCAATCTTTGTTTCAGACTACCCCTATTGACCCTCTCTGTTCCTCTCACATTTCTTGAGCAGGGTTGAGCTCTAAGCCTCAATGGTGTAAATGGTGACTACCTCATCAGATGTGGGTCCATCTTCCATTGTGACAACTGCGCCATTTATCCTCTTCCTTAATGGGAGTTCTCGGCGCAGACACTGCACACACTGCAATCATCCACGTTTGCTTCTTTCTACCTTTGCTAGGTTTTGGGTTTAGTTTGGCCCCCGCTACAAAGTAGCTTGTCCCTTGACCTTCCTTCCTACCATCCTTACTGGCGGTGGGAAACGGTTCTGACGAGGTTACACATTGGCCATACACGTCTCGCTCAGTGGCACTTAATGGATCACCACCCTGCTCCTTATTGTCCGAACGGCTTTGTCCCTCTTAAAGTCATACACCTTCTTTGATGGATGTCCCAATTTTCAAGATGTTCATGAATCTTGCTTACCAATTGTCCCCCATGGTCCTTTGTCCCCTCAATAGAATCCTTGGTGAATCTGATTCCTTTGATATTGTTTACCTTATGATTTTTTGTTCTTGAATTATTTTTAAATATCACTGTCTTCAGTGATATTTAGCGCCTTTTGAAAATCCAGCGACATGGATCGTGCTACACAGTCAGCCTGGCTCGGTACCGTTTTTTGATAATTTGCTTACTTTCCCACATGATGTTGTGAATGGAAACTGCCATGATAGTGTAAAATATATCCTCAAGGACCAAGGTTATTCTATCCTCCCAGGTTGATAGAATATTTGACCCCCTCGTGGTCAGCATTGTCAATCCCTTACAGTAGTTAAGATCACTTTTGATAGTAAAAACCTAAATAGGGGGACCTCCATTAAGAATCAAATGGGGGATCTTCGACAAGCCGCCGGCTTCCTGTCCTTGTCGAGGCCATTAGGGTTACTGGCCCTCAGGTAAATCAGGTATAACCAGAAAAAAGACGAACTTTTCTACAAACCGTGGCAAGCTCGTTGTAACCATGAACTGATCAGTCAGTGATTCATTAGAGATGACTTAATAATAGCTAGGAAGACTGGCTCCATAAGTCCTACGAAACTGCAGTACTATGATCAACTCAATACTTCTTCCCCACTGTCTGACCTGAACAACCAGTAACTGCGTCTGATTCGCCTCGGGAATCTTACTCAAAGCAGTCCCTAATCTTACCTGGAAACTCCACTATATCTTCACCCTGCCATTGCCCCCATACAAATTAACCCCATGTAACCTATCCTCATACACATACAGTACAGTAATTTCATTTCGAAGATACAGCAACTTTTTTTTATGATGTAATGAGTTAACAAAGTAACAGTTAAATTGATTTGCTGACAGTATAGTACAATGTTGTGGTTACAGGAGTGGCTGGCGAGGACGCCAGTTGGCCGCCCGGGCACCGGAGACGAGGTCGCCGACGCTGTCCTCTTCCTGGCCTCGCCCTCTGCCTCCTATGTCTCCGGTAGTGGCCTAAATGTCTGTGGAGGTCGTTCCATCCCCCTCTAGTGCACTACCTGCAGCATACCTGAAGAGTTTCGGGAGTTCTTCTACTCCCTGAGCACGGCCTGAGGCTACTCTCGATTACTACTATTGTTTTGTAACAGAACATCAACCACCACAAACTGCTTCACCCACTCTATGGAACTAATGCCCTAATAAATTAAAAAAATTGTCCAACCTATGTTTTAATTAATAATTCATTGTGTGGGGGGGGACAGGCAGCCAGAGTATATTCACACACTCCATTCACCTGGACTCTAGGAGACTCGAACTGTGGACCACATATTTGTGAGGCCTAAGTGCTATCGACCGAGCTATTGAGTAGTCTTAATGAGGAAAGTTTCGAGAAGCAGCATCCTGCCGCCAAACTGGAATCCTGCCCAACTAAAAGCAGCAGGATGCTGCTTCTCGAAACTTTCCTTATTAAGATGAATCAATAGCTTGGTTGATAGATCTTCGGCCTCACACACGTGGGGTCCACAGTTTGAGTTTCTTAGTCCAGATAAATGGAATATTTATTTCCACGGAAGTGTGGATGACAATTTATATTCATACACGTCTGCCTTATAACGATGTCCCCCCCCTCCCAGTTTGAATTACTGACCCTGCGCAGGATGCAATGTGCCCACTGGGTGGAGATGTGCATGATAAACACATCAAATTATGACTAGCTCACAACATATGTAAGTTGCTAGGGAGTGCGAAAGACTTTATGTAAATTCCTTACATAAATTTCACAAATACACAAGTGTGGGTTTTTATCTTATGTTATTATGTCTGTGAGAAGACATTACCATTATTTAATAATAATAATGTTAGGCAAGAGTACATATTATACATAAAAAGATACATGTGTAGCAAGTGTATTATGTCAGTAATATAATTGCTCCAAACTCTCATTGGCTTATGTGCTGATAATGAGATGGGTCTGTTAATTCTACTTAGTCCACTAATTACAAATTCATATCTCTTTCTGAATTACAGTTAACACTGCTTTCCTACCTGCTAGAGAATGGTGAGGTGTGGACCAATTATATAAGCAATCAGTAGCAAATTATCATTTTATGGGCAGTTCATGCTCATGCCACCTCTTGGGTGGCTTAAGCTTCATCAATCAATCAATCATATTCATCATCCCAGACCCAGTTACAGCTCCACTCCTGTGCCAGGCAAGTCCGCTTCAGGCTCACCATAGCCTGTGCTACTTGGAACTTCTGTTCCGAGTAGCTGAATCTAAAACAACAACAAAAAATAATCATCAGTCTTATATCAGGAGTAATTACATAAGTGTAGTTATAGGATGAGAGCTACGCTTGTGGTGTCCCGTCTCCCCAGCACTCTGTCATAGAACGCTTTGAAATTACTGACGGTTTTGACCTCCACCACCACCTCATCTAACTTGTTCCAACCGTCTACCACTCTGTTTACAAAAGTGAATTTTCTTATATTTCTCTGGCAGCTTTGTTTCGTTAGTTTAAATCTATGACCTCTTGTTCTTGGACTTCCAGGTCTCAGGAATTCTTCCCTAACAATTTTATTGATTCCTGTTACTATTTTGTACGTAGTGATCATATCGCCTCTTTTTCTTCTATCTTCTAGTTTTTGCATATTTAATGCCTCTAACCTCTCCTCATAGCTCTTGTCCTTCAGTTCTTGGAGCCACTTAGTGGCATGCCGTTGCACCTTTTCCAGTTTGTTGATGTGCTTCTTAAGATATGGGCACCATACAATCGCTGCATATTTCAGTTTTGGTCTAACAAAAGTCGTAAACAATTTCTTTAGTATTTCTCCATCCATGTATTTAAAAGCAATTCTGAAGTTAGAAAGTGTAGCATAGGCTCCTCGCACAATGTTCTTAATGTGGTCCTCAGGTGACAGTTTTCTATCTACAACCCACCCCTAGAACCCTTTCTTTGTCAGAATTCTTTAAAGATTTCTTACATAATTTATAGATTGTGTAGGGTCTATGTTCTCCAATTCCACATTCCATAACATGGAATTTATTCACATTAAGTTCCATTTGCCAAGTGTTGCTCCATATACTGTACTTATTTTGTCCAGGTCTTCTTGAAGGGCATGACAATCATCTAGGTTTCTTATCTTCCCTATTATCTTAGCATCATAAGCAAACATGTTCATATAATTCTGTATTCCCACTGGTAGATCGTTTATGTAGACAATGAACATTACTGGTGCAAGAACTGAACCCTGTGGTACTCCACTCGTGACATCCCTCCAATCCGATACCTTGCCTTTGATTATGGCCCTCATTTTTCTGTCAGTTAGGAAATGTTCATCCATGTTAGAAGCTTACCTGTCACCCCTCCAATATGTTCCAGTTTCCAGAACAGCCTCGTATGGGGAACTCTGTCGAAACCCATTTTTAAGTCCAGATAGATGCAGTCAACCCAACCATCTCTTTCCTGTAAAATCTCTGTGGCTCGATCATAAAAACTGAGTAAGTTCATTACACAGGATCTTCCAGATCGAAAACCATACTGTCTGTCTGATATATCGTTTTTCTCCAGGTGTTCTACCCATTTAGTTTTAATTACTTTTTTCCAATATTTTGACTATTACACTTGTCAATGATAAAGGTCTATAATTAAGGGGGGTCTTCCCTGCTGCCACTTTTGTAGATTGGAACTATGTTAGCCTTTTTCCATACATCAGCTACAACTCCTGTAAACAGGGATGCTCTCATTTAAACGTTTTGCCTCGGCGAGGTTCAGTTTCAGCTTCTCTCTGTCTTCTTTTGAAAGATCTTGTCTTAACGACCACACTTTCCCATCCTCATCACTTTGTAATTTTCTAGCATTCCTTAGTACTTCTTCCATCTGTTTGGCACCATTTAGGATGATCCTCTTTTCCTTTTACGTACCCGCCTATTCTTCTGTAGTCACGCACGTTCTCTATGGTAGTAAGACCTTCCACGAGGCCAACAATTTTATCTACTACTTTTGCAGGCGATGAGTCACAATAACAATCAACTTGAATCAATATTCAATCGACTTGAGAATGGTCCAGGACGGACCGAAACGTCGTCGTCCCTTCAATTTCTAGTGTGTGGTCTGGTCATCAATCTACTACTTTTGCTTCTTCTACAGATCTTTCTGACCTAGATGTTATCTCCTTTTCTTTGCAACCAAAAATTATCAGGGACTTCGATCAAATGTGTTTTGCACCAACTTCGGGTTAGATGCAAATTCCTTTCTCACTTCCAGCCTAATGTTTGTTTTATCCTGGTTGCTGCAATGTTTGACTTCCTTTACTACTACTACAATTTTTTCCTTCTCTCTGGCCACTTGTGCATAGGCGAGTTGCGTATCCTTCTTGCACTGTTCCCTGTGTATCTTCCTCCATCTGTACTGACAAAAGCTGTTTCTCCTGTTGAATTTCCTTACCTAACCTATTGTAATCACTTATGTTTAAATTTGCTTTAACTTCTTCCAAAGCTATTTTTAAGAGTTTATTTTCTTCTTCCCTGGCTTTGCAATGTGTTTCCAATTGATTCTTGTCCTTGCACAAGTCTTTCACTAAACCCTCAAGACTTAAAACTTTGCTACACAAATAGTCATTACTTTCTTTCAATTTACTGATTATTTCTACATGAGAGTTCACTATGGTATCTAATTTTACCAACTTGTTGTGTAGACTGCTTATATCAATGCTTTCTTCATTGAATCCTCCAAAATCAAGCTCTGTTTTGTTTTTCCTTTTGCCGGCAGCCATCTTGAATGTTCTTGTCTGCACTCGAAACACTGGGGCAACTTTTTCTAATCCAATTTTTTCACTTCCCTTAGTACATTCCTGTTATCTCACCTATTTTTTAAAAGCACCATACCTTTATGTTCCCTGGGACAGCACTCACTATCATCAACCTATTCTAAAATACTTAGGATTATTGAAATATGCTGGAGCTCCTCTGATGGAAGTGTTAACACTAGGATGCCACCTTTTGAGTGAGGAGTGGTTCAGTACAGATGCTTGTGATCGAGATACCTCACAATTTTAATATTTACCAACAACAATGTAACACTCGACGTGTCCAGTTCCTACCCACACAAGACGCTTCAGCTTCGACACAGAGCAGGCAGCCAGACTCCGGCCACATCAAGCTTCCGCGCTCTTGTCCTGCATCAAGCTCCTCGACTCCGCCCGCATTCAGAACACCATGCTCTTTGACTCTCAGCCTGCATCCAAGCTCTCTACCCCCGGCCTCACTCAGCTCTCTGCCCTGCTCCAGGCTTTGTCTCAACTACTACAACACTTTACTAAACTGCCAACAAAGCAACTGCCTCAGTCGCCAGTCTGAGTGGTGTCTGAGTCAAAAGTCAGTGGGTGACTTTTCACACCCACTGTCTATACTAATGAAACAGTTCACTACCAAAAGGATAAATAACCCATGGCTTACTAAAGATATACTAAAATCTATCAACAAAAAGCATGAATATGAAAAGAAATATAGATTAGGGATCATTTCTAAAGAAGTGTCTAGGAGGTACTCAATGCCAAGATAATTAATAGAGCCAACACAAGGTACAGTACTATGAAAATAAACTTAAAGGGTAAAATGAAGAAAATATGGAGCACTATTTCCCAGATATTAGGTTCAAGAACTTGAATAGTCAACCAATTTTTCTAGCCAGCAACAGTGGAGTACTATCAACCATTCATGTTATACTGTCTAGTGTAGTTTGAAGAATTGCCGCAGTAGGCTTATATACAGTATATATTTTTTTTTATTTTTATGTTGTGCCCAAAACAGTCTGCATATTAACGGCTTTAGGCACTGTACTTGTATTGTGTACTTAATACACATAATACATTAGTTTCCCCGGCTTGCTATCTTTTGATAATTACGCATTTGTATTACTTGAATCCTCCACAGTTCATGTATTGTATGAATGTGCTACTGCTTAACCCTTCAACAGCACAATACATACAGATATGATTTGACAAAAAATAATTTTAGATAAGTTTTTAAAACTTGCACAAACACTTTCAAATTTTTTTTGCATAATCAACTGGGTAAATGCTTCAACTTTGTATAAATGTTTACAGCGTAACTTGAAAAACAAGAGAATCAATATTAATTTAAAAATTGAATATTGATAACTTCAGATTTTCAATTCAGAATAAAAAATATGAACTATCATAGAGTTCATTTAATGTTGTTATTCTCTCAGAATATCATGTGATCTTCATTTTCATCAAATTAGAATATAGGTTTTCAGTAGTTTACTGTAAAAAAAAATCGTCAATAAGGCATTTGAAATATGTGGCAAATTTAGACCAAAAAAAATTATAACTCTAAATGTATAAAGTTTATGAAAAATCAATTCTGAAGGGATTGTAGAACAGACAACTGAGCACACAACATGTCAAAATATTGAGAATCGGTAAAAAACTGGAATGTTAGAAGCCACTCAAAGATGAAACTCTAGTTTCAGAGATAATTGAAGTTGAAGTTAACAACAATGAATAAAGGTAGTTTTAATTCAATAATTTAATTGTAGTTTTAATAAACATTGTTTGGCATTCATACTCGAATATGTGAAAGTTGTAGGTTAATATGAAATGAAGTCAAGAAAAAATAACCCCCAAAAAACACAAAATATAGGGATAAATATAATAATTATAATGATTTAGGGGATATATTTAGGGTATACTTTATATAAGTGAAACAGCCCTAATATGGTCCCTAATCATCAAAACAACCTAAAGAGACAAAGTAAATAGTTTGAAATCAGAGAAAAAAAATTGAAAGTTCCAAGTTTTATGAGTTGTGATGACTTATTTGTTGACCAATTTCATTGTGTCTTCACATAGTTTTGGGAATACATGTATTCTCCAGGATGTAAGAGTTACAATAAAATCCGATAATAAACAAAGGGGAAAAAACTAAAATCTTAAAAAAAAAAAATCCCCCTAAAAAAAATATTTTTGGAACATTGATGATATTAGCATTTATTAACATTGGACAATGTATTTATATAATATATAACAAAATTAGGCATAATAACATAGTTACTCATTATTATTTGAGTTATTATGTATTACTCAGCAATGATATAAAGGCACCAACTGTATATCCACTTTGTGGACACTTCTTATTACTATTCTTCTTCTTTGAGCATCAGACAGGTGCTTGCATCTCTTTATTACTGCATTACCCTTCAGTTCCAGTTATTAGGAGCTGTTCTCCTTATCAACAAAACGTTCTTATTTTTAAAAAATTCGTCTAAAATAATTTTCTGAAAATATTTTGATGAAAATTTCACAAAACTAAAGGCAATAAGTTGGAGATTTGTTTAAAATTTTTAAGTTATTTTTACATAATTCAAACATTTTTCAAAATAAGGCTCCCAATTATGCACGGTCTACGAGTTAAATAAATCTTTTTTTTTTTGTTACTTTTTGATTATTTAAATCTGTTCCTACTGCATAATTTAGTTTATTTGTAGTTTGCACAGTTGTAATCATATTTACAAGTTAATGTTCACTTCTGTCCACTAAAGTTATTCTGTTTGTTTTGCTTATCCATTTTATAAAAGTAACTTCATGTTTACTACTTTCATTTATTAAAAAATTTCCCAATGTTATGTTTCACTCATCCTCAAAGTGGTTATTCAACTGTACAAATTTCTGGTGTGCCCGCGCATTTGGACTATTGTATCCAAACACGGAGATCTCGTCTTCAGAAGTACACATCTGCTTTGGGGAAAGTACAATGCAGAGCAACAAACACCATCCTTGAACTAGGTTACTTCCTATAACAGGAAGGGTTGAGGGTCACAGGACTAACACCACAGCAAACCAGATGTGACCGGATCTCATAACTTATAAAATACTGAACACATTAAAGAAGATTAATCTAGACCACTTCTTCAAGAGGTTACATGTAACACATACAAAGGTAACAGCTTCAAGCTCAACAAACCACAATGTAAGAGAGAAAACAGGATATGCTTTTTAACCCATAGGATTATAAATCCATGGAACCGTCTACCTGCTGAAGCCGTAAATGCCAAGACACTACTGCAGTTCAAAATTGAATTGGAAAAAATAATAAAGAAAAACAGGGAGACAATTGGCAAGCCACTGGCTTCCTGTCCCTATCAAGGCCATTAGAGATGGAGGCCCTCATGTAAAAAAAAAATTTACGTCTTCAGGTCACAGGTCTGACCAGGGAGGCATGGTCACAGACTGGGCCACAGGGACCTTGACTCCTGGAATTACCGCAAGGTAAGGTAAGGTAAGGTAAACAATACAGGTAACTGGTCTCTGCAACCACTGATCCTCAACAACCGCACCTTATGGTTCGCTTTGTCACAATGCTGTCACAACATACAACAACTGCAGCTGTAACCATTTACATCAAATATATATATATATCTAGTTACCATATTGTGTGTTTGTAGTCCAAACAAGTCATTAACATTTGTGAGAAATAAAACTTATATGATGTGGGCTTCAGTAGTAGTCAGGTAAAATAAAAAATTCCAATTTGGCAGCAGGATGCTGCTTCTGGAAACTTTCTTTTTTAAGACTACTCATAGCCCAATCGATAGAGCGTTGGCCTCACATGTATGGGGTCCACGGTTCGAGACCCATACAGCCCAGGTGAATGGAAGGAAATTTATGAGAAATGAATTTCACGACTGTTTAAAGAGTGGAATGTGGATGCATGTCCTGGAGTCGCCAACATGGGAATCTCTAGGGTGCGCATATAACCATGCAAGATCATAAGCCCTTTAGTTAAGGACTTAGGTCTGTCTTGTTGGGTATCTCTGGGTAGGCCCCCAGATAAATTCAATGATGTTGCAATGGCCATTGCATGCCTACTGTATGAGCTGCCAGGACAAATCATACAAGTTATTTGAATACAGCACAGTATTTTACAGGCTAGGAGTAAACAGAGGAGCCAGACGAGTTTCAGGGTGTGGCGAGCAAAGGGTCACTTGACACGGTCAATGTGAGGTTATCCCAAACCATCCCAGTAGTATAGTACTATCCCAGTAGTACAGTACTATCCCAGTAGTACAGTACTATCCCAGTAGTACAGTACTATCCCAGTAGTACAGTTGCATTCATTCTAGACTCACAATCAGGAATTTCGGGAACATATCCCGGGCAGAAGAGAACTGGTTGGGACATTTCCTATCACATTTTGCCCTGCTCACCTTGCAGTGTTAATAGGTACCAAGGAGTTAGTCAGCTTGTTGTGGGGTTGCATTCTAGGGAGGGTCAGTAATTTGACACAGGGAGGCCTCAATATAAGCCTAACATTGATGTATATATATATACTGTACACTGCCTGCCTGTTTCCCGACACAATAAATTATTAATTAAACGTCTTGGTTCCTTTCCATCATCTCTAGCCAACATGTATGACAGACTGTGAGTCAAATTGCCATCAATCTGTAATGCCGATCACTCGGCATTACACACTACAAAATATTATACTGCATTACTAAATTATTTGTTTTAATTAGGTAAGATCTGAATAATATCGGACACCATTAACCTGTTTATTATTATCCAGAATAAGTATACAAATAGTGAATATTTTCAAATCAGAGTTTGATACTGCTAAAGGGACCAGAGTAAAGTTAACCAAGTAAAGCTAACATGAGGTAAAGAAATAAAACAAGTGATGCTACTTTCATAATTTACATACAAATGTATGGGAAGATCAACTTATACAAGTTTAAAGACCTTTCTATATACATAAGGCAATTCCTACAATAAAAGTAGGTCAGTACACACACACACACACACACATTTATATACTGTATTTACATTTCTATTATACTGCATGTGCACATATTGTAATTTTCATTTGATACATAATAATAACAGGCCTTGTCAATGTTTCCAAATACTGAACACACTTACTTGGTCTTCAGAAAGACATTACATTCAATCAACATCTACTGAGAGGAAAGAGTTGGATAAGGCAAGCCAAGTTCAGCCTCACCATCAATCTGGTCAATAGATGTAAAGATCAAATTGAAAGAACAGCTATGCAGAAAATGTTTTGTTGATACTCTTAGGAGTTCCTTGTATGGAGCCTCCATGCAGAGAGCCTGTGAAAAAAAAAATTCAATTATATATTAAGCAAAAATAAGATCATAAAACCCAAGCAATTATTAAAAATGCTGGGCTACGATGACTGTGCAGTATAGCACTATATAACTCGCAGATTATTCAATAGTTCCCAGATTACACTTGATATGCCTATACAGGAGCAGGATGTCATCAAAGGTGTCAAAATTACAGTACTGAGGATTTTATTGAGAGAAATGTGGTACGAAGAAAGAGTCAGGGAGAAACATTTCCAATTCTGAAAATTGGGACAGTCAACCAGAAGATATTGGCTGCAGGAAAGCAGGACAATGTAATTTAGTGTGTGGCATACAACATTATTTCCAATGTGCCGGCTAGCTATTCCCACAATCACTAATGACACAAGCAAATTTATTCAATAACCATTAATGACATCTGTAATTATATTACATGTTCTCAACTGTGACGATGTTGACTATCTGTTGAGCGCACCGGACAGCAAATTCTTTTAGGAGGAGAGGTGTGATGACATCAACGCCATCTGTTAAGTGCACCTGACCCCAGTTCTCTTTCCCTGGTGGAAGGCTGTGATCTTATTGACACCTGTAATTACCTAAGTGTAATTACCTAAGTGTAGTTACAGGATGAGAGCTACGCTCGTGGTGTCCCGTCTCCCCAGCACTCTGTCATATAACGCTTTGAAATTACTGACAGTTTTGGCCTCCACCACCACCTCACCTAACTTGTTGCCAACCGTCTACCACTCTGTTTACAAAAGTGAATTTTCTTATATTTCTCCGGCAGCTTTATTTCGTTAGTTTAAATCTATGACCTCTTGTCCTTGAAGTTCCGGGTCTCAGGAATTCTTCCCTATCAATATTATCGATTCCTGTTACTATTTTGTACGTAGTGATCATATCGCCTCTTTTTCTTCTATCTTCTAGTTTTTGCATATTTAATGCCTCTAACCTCTCCTCGTAGCTCTTGCCCTTCAGTTCTGGGAGCCACTTAGTGGCATGTCGTTGCACCTTTTCCAGTTGATGTGTTTCTTAAGATATGGGCTCCATATCTTAAGATATGTAGTTTCTTTCTTACTAATCACATTTTACTCCTCAGAAGTGATATGGGTGGTCTCTTGGTCAACAGGAATCAGTTCACCCAGGGCAGTCCTGAACTCAAGAGGAGCTCCAGTAGGATCAAGTGGCCGAGTTGGTGTAGACTGATTTTCTGTGATACTTGGTGAAATATTTGTGACTGGACCGATGTATCCCAGGAGAGCCAAGTTGAGTTACGAGATGGAAGTACTGTCCGTCAGTTAAGGCTTGTTATAATTGAAGCCTGTATGGAAGCCTGTCAGCATGTTGCTAGAGACCCCTGCCAGTGTGTTGCTGGAGACCCCTACCAGTGTGTTGCTGGAGACCCCCTACCAGTGTGTTGCTGGAGACCCCCTACCAGTGTGTTGCTGGAGACCCCCTACCAATGTGTTGCTGGAGACCTCTGCCAGTGTGTTGCTGGAGACCCCCTACCAATGTGTTGCTGGAGACCCCCTGCCAGTGTGTTGCTGGAGACCCCTGCCAGTGTGTTGCTGGAGACCCCTACCAGTGTGTTGCTGGAGACCCCTGCCAGTGTGTTGCTGGAGACCCCTACCAGTGTGTTGCTGGAGACCCCTTACCAGTGTGTTGCTGGAGACCTCCTGCCAGTGTGTTGCTGGAGACCCCCTGCCAGTGTGTTGCTGGAGACCCCCTGCCAGTGTGTTGCTGGAGACCCCTGACAGTGTATTGCTGGAGACCCCTACCAGTGTGTTGCTGGAGACCCCTGCCAGCGTGTTGCTGGAGACCCCTGCCAGTGTGTTGCTGGAGACCCCTGCCAGCGTGTTGCTGGAGACCCCTGCCAGCGTGTTGCTGGAGACCCCTGCCAGCGTGTTGCTGGAGACCCCTGCCAGTGTGTTGCTGGAGACCCCTGCCAGTGTATTGCCCCTTGAGCAACCGCCGGGTGACCCGAGAGCCCACCAGAAACAGACAAAGACGGGACCGCAGCCGCAGGAGAGACTCCGGAGGAAGAGACAAGGAAGCGGTCCGAGAGTCACAAACAAGACCCAGCCAAGTCCGAACCTGAGAGGGAACCAGATGGGACTTCCTCCAGTTCACCGGCGATCTGGGAAAGAACCAAATCCCTGGCTAGCAAGCAAACCGACCGGCTGGGAGCCCAAATCAGCCAGTTGTCGAGATAGGCCAACACCCGAACACCTAAGAGACGCAAACGGGCCACCACGACCCGCATAAGGCGCGTGAACACGTGAGGTGCCAGGTTCAACCCGAACGGGAGACAAAGAAAACTGAAACATTGATGCCCCACAACAAAACCGAGCCAGTCCCGCAACCTCGGATGAATTGGGACATGCCAATAAGCGTCCCGGAGGTCCAAGGACACCATCCAAGCGTCCGGATCCAAGAGGAGCCGAACCTGGGACAGCGTAGTCATCCGAAAGGAGGGGCAATAAACCCAGGGGTTCAGACGGGACAAGTCCAGAATGAACCTCAGGTCCGCGCAGTCCCGTTTCGGTACCGGAAACAGACGGGAAACCCATCTGAGGGACGTCGTCGTTTCGACCACACCCAAGCGAACCCACTCCAAGACGACCTGACAGAGCGCAGGGGAAGAAACTTGCCCTGCCAGCCCCGACCCCCCTGAAAGGGGGGGGGGGGCCACCCAACGCCACTGCAGGCCGACAGACACGACCTGAAACGCCCACGAATCGTGAGACCAGGCATGAGCGAACAGCGCAAGCCTCCCCCCATCGCCCCGTCAATGGGCAAACCGCCAATGAGCCGGCGTCCCTTATGAGACCCAGAACCCCGCACAGAGAGATCACCGTGCCGACCAGACGAGGGCGGGTCCGAAGGAGCCAAACCTGAACCTGACACCAGTGGCCTACCACGAGGAGAGGAACCCCGAGCCTTGGCACGCCCCTCTGGGAAGACCCACCATGGGACCCCCGGAGAACCAACAAGTCCGACATCTGATGACAAGCAGACGAAGTAGCCTGGATAAACTTTGCCATGGCAAGGCGCCGGACCCCGGGACGGACCCAAGTGCCCTCACATCCTCCACTGAGCCAATCCGAGGACAGCTCCAGGAGGGAAGAAGAACCTGCAAGGCCGAAGCCAAAAGGCCCCGGGCGCGCAAGTCCTCCGCAACAAGCGCTGCCAAAAGGGAGGGAACCTGCACATGGAGCTGAACAACGTGGAAGGGCAGGGGCAAACAAGCACTCATTCAGGTACCCAAGATTGCCACCCAAGAAAACCTGAACCACCGTGGAAGCTTCCCGCCACTCCAGCGTGCGGAAACGACAGAAGGAATGACAGGCATCCAGAACAAACAAGGGGCAGTCCGCTAGCCAGGAAGACTCCGGAACCTCGTAATGGAGCCAGAAAGGGAACGAAGTTCCAAACCTGAATTCCGAGGGATCCATCTCAGAGGCATAATCCGGGTCATGCAGGAGGTACGCTGCAAGGGCCACCCGCACCACACCAGGTTGGATGCGATAAGCCGACAACTTCCGGAAAGACGGAACCAACGCACCTGGGGGAACACGGAACCGAACCCGTGGAGGGGCCGACACCAAATCCAACTCGTACGCAGGAGGGGGGGGGGGGGGGGAAGAAAACCCCACTCCTTGTAACAGCAAGCCCCACTCAGAGGGAAGAAAAACCCAGGTGGGGTCCAGCGGGGCCTTCCCAAGTCAGCAGCCTCCCCAGCCCCTACATCCTTCACAGCAGGAGCCGGGACCGAGTCATCTCCCTCAAGCACCGACCCCACAAGACAAGGATGGTGCAGCCACAGAAGCCGAAAGAAAGGGGGGCCCAATGGTCAGACCCAGAAGCTTCGGCCGGGAGACAAGACTCGAAAGCCTCCACCCCCCCCCCTCCTGGAAGGGGCCTCCGCCAAAGCTGCACGAGTCTTGAGATCAAGTAACCCCCCTGCCCCGACTCAGAAACCCTCAGACGTTTCGGGGCTGGAACCTGGGGGTGGGGGGGGGGGGAAGTACCAGAATGTACAACTGGAGGGGAAGGACGAGGAGGTGCGGACTGAACCAGGATCGAAGTGACCCCCACCCCCAAGTTCGGGTCTCGAAAAGCAAAGTGGGGTTGCCCCAGGGCATCCGGGTGAGCAATCAACCGAGCACGTTGCAACAGATGAAACCTAGCTTGCAACACACGCGCCGCCTGTACCCAAATAGAATCATCATTGGATTGGGTAAATTGAGTCATTAGCAAGCACCAACACTCACAGGACTCAGGATCGAAAGTATCACCGCCCACACAGGCGGCATGGTGGAGGCAAAGACAATGAGGGTCACCCCGAGACAAGAGGACCGAGCAACCCTCAAACTTGCACAAAGCGAGTGGGGACTCCGGGGTCACATCCATCAGACCCACGTGCCCCCTAGGGGATTCTCAGGGTCCTGAGTGTTTACTTTAAGAGGACCTTGCTGCCTAGGTAATCCTAGGCAGGGTGCTGCTAACCGGCGCCCAAAACTACCAAGCAAACTTCTACAGCTGAACCCCAGGGATGTGTACACTCACGGTGACCTAGCAGGGGGGCGCGACCGAGGAGAACCGTGGAAGGGCAAACACCAGTAGATAATAGGGCAGAACCCCCTACAAGGCAAAAAGAAAAACAAAACCCCGCAATAGGACAGCGAACCCCAAGGAACAGAGCCGGCTGCTATTTCGGGAAAACGAAGCTGCGCAGCACCCTGCGCCCCTACCAGTGCAAACTGCCACTTACCCGCAGGTAACAAGGGAGAACAGAACACCCAAGAGCCCAACAAGTGGCCGAAAAAACGAACGGCAGAACGAACCAGCAGAGGCAGGTCCCGAAGAGCCTGTGGAAGGTGGCCCCAAGGGCAGTACATAGAGGGCACCTAGGGAAGGCAGCCCTTGGCCCATGCAGCCTGAGTACTGAAGATAACTCCTGGCTCTCGCACCCTTGGAAAAACAAACACCACACACAAGGCACAGTACTGTAAAGACACTGGAGCCAGAGCACACGACCTCTGCTTATAGCATCAGCCTTAAAAATTAAGTAGCCGGCGAGAAGGATCTGAGGCTCCCCCTTCCCCCTTCCGGAGAAGAGGGAGCTGCACAGACAGCGGCGCGGCGACGTGTGACGTCATACTTGTTTGCTCGTTTTCTGTTGGGGAGTTCTATCTACTAGTTCGGCTTTTGGCAGCAATTCTAACTAGAATAGGGGTTTGTTTTGGGGTGCTTACCTTTCTGGGTGCCTGATCTGGTCAATAGCAGACATAGAATGCTTCCAACCACATGGGGGTTTCTATAGGCCATTGCTCCCCTTGCCTCTCTGAGGGGGGTTTGGTTCTGGCCGTGGTCTCCGGTAGGCCTAAGAACTCCATACACATGACGAATGCCAAAGTCTGACATTAGCATATCAGCCTGAGATAGCTCGGGGAGCCGAAGTTGCTTCCCCCCAGAAAATGAGGATCTGAAACTTAATACAGGGTACAAAACAATCGAATCTGTCCATAGTAGGAAAACAGCATGTCAAGGATTTGGGAATAATGATGTCCGACGATCTAACGTTAAAGGAGCATAACCAAGCAAATATTGCGTCAGCCAGAAAAATGATAGGATGGATTACGAGAACTTTCAAACTCAGGGATTCCATCACAATGGCAGTGCTCTTCAAGTCACTTGTGTTGTCCCGTCTTGAGTACTGCTCAGTACTCACTTCCCCCTCCAGAGCAGGAGAGATTGCTGAAATAGGGGAATACAGAGAACATATATGGCACGCATAGACACGATAAAGCACCTAAATTATTGGGATCGTCTCAAAGCTCTTAAAAATGTACTCACTAAAAAGAAGACGAGAGAGATACCAAATAATATACACATGGAAAATCCTGGAGGGCCAGGTCCCAAATCTACACAGTAAAATAACAACGTACTGGAGTGAACGATATGGAAGAAAATGCAGGACAGAACCAGTGAAGAGCAGAGGTGCCATAGGCACAATCAGAGAACACTGTATACATATCAGAGGTCCGCGGTTGTTCAACGTCCTCCCAGTGACTATAAAAAGTATTGCTGGAACAACTGTGGACATCTTCAAGAGAAAACTAGACTTGTTTTCTAAAAGAAGTTCCGGATCAGCTGGGCTGTGGTGGGTATGTGGGCCTGCGGGCCGCTCTAAGCAACAGCCTGGTGGACCAAACTCTCACAAGTCGAGCCTGGCCTTGGGCCGGGCTTGGGGAGTAGAAGAACTCCCAAAACCCCATCAAGCAGGTATAACGAACCAACCTACCAGCCAGTTCACCAGCCAGTCCATCCACCATCCATCCTGATGCTCTCCCAAATATGACTTAACAGTTAACGACATCTTAAAACCTTCGGATTTAGCAGGAGCCCCGGATTTAATGATTTGGGTACAGTCCCACATAGGTCATTAAATCAAGTTGATACTGACAAATGGCCCCCACAGAACAAGTCCTAGAATGGCTGGCACTTAGCTTAGCACTTGGCACTCATGACTAGGACACACCATGAGAGATGGCAACCATACTGAACATACGATACCTTACCTTGAGGTCACCTTGAGGTGGTTTCTGGGCTTAGCGTCCCTGTGGCCCAGTCCTCGACCAGACCTCCTCATTGCTGCACTGTTACACTGTTGTGTGGCAGTAGGCAACACATCAGTAACAGATCTGTGTAGCGAGCCAGTGATGGACCGAGCTCCGGGCTGCCTGGTAGTGGTGATCAGTACTAACACGTTTGAGCTAGTTTTGAGCGAATAATTTTGTTTTGGTTGAATTGTTTGGGGAAGAAGTTTGGAAGTTTCAAGACTTTGAGTCTTGTGAACTCAGCAGTTGTCTATAAAGCTTCACTGACTTTCTGAGTACTTTTCTGGTGAAATGACCAACTTTCATTTGCTCTCTTTGCCTCTGTGAGAAGGCCAGGTTGCAGCTCTGGTTCCAGATAGGCCAAACAGAACTCCCACGTTTGATGTTACTGGTAATATGGAGCACACTTGAGATAGCTAGAGGATGTTGCTCTATTTTTATAAATAACTAATTTTATATTTGAAAAGATAGGATTACTTTACCAGTTCAATGACATTCATTCATTTATGTTTGTTTATAGCGATGCTGAGTTATCTGCAAGAGTTTCCTCTTCCTCTCTTCAGCAGGATCGAGTGGAACGGTCACCTCAGTACAACCCAAACCACCATGTCCCATGACACAATCTGGCTGGATCTGAGAAAATAAAATAAAAATTTGAGTGAAATGGAAATGCCACTTTGTGAGGCACCTCAATAGCTTCTTTGGAGCTTAAGGCACTGGTATCAGATTGATCACCACACATTCAAGATGCCTTTCTCTTTTAAAAGCTCTAACTGTTGACTAATAGTGGTACATGCATGAACTATGCAAGTTTAGATATGTTCAGCCAACATCTATCGGTCACCAATTCAATATGTTGGCCACTACGTGACCAACATATTGATTCCTTCAACATATTGAAGGAATGTTTTGACTGCTTGAAAACTAATCCAATGACCCTGTACAAGCCAAGAAATGTCCTGATAACACAATGTGTTATACATTGCATGTGTTATACAATACAATGTGATACTTGTGTATACTATACTTGTGTAAATTTATGGCTAGCAACTGTGGAACTAGCATCTTGTTGCAGAGGCAAGAAGCATCTAACACTCTGAGCAGCACAGCTGTTTAACTAAACTTTTCTAATATTTTAATCTTGGAATATCCCTGAAACTGGCAGTTTACTAAGGCTATTATGAAAGCTGGTGATCATATAACATCTGACTGACAGTTCAAGGACTAGCATTCACTACCAAGTTTCACTGGAATGCTTATTTTATATCATGTACAAATGTCGTAAGTTAAATGTCAATACAATGAGGTATATCTTAAAAATATTAACAACAATCCTCTCAGGGGAAAAAAAAATTAGCATTGAATGTAATGAAATGTCTTTCTTTGGTGGTGCCTTGGTGGCTCGCTACTGCTATCTACCTGAATAGCTCTAACCAATTCAATCTATGCCAGGCCCTTGTGAGTCACTGTAAGCCTACCCAAGACAAGAGGTCAAAACCTGACACCCCCTCTAAAGAGGCACAGGGAGACTGAGTATACTAGATCACTCAGACCGTGAAAGAGCTACAATAGACAATCAGTATGGTAAATACAAAGTATAGAAAATGAGACACCGAACTGAATGAACCACCCGAGTCTTAAAGCAGTCACTTGGTAGTTACACCTGCATGCAACCAGGAGGATGCACCTAGCAACTTGATCCTCCATCTGACACATCAGTCCATTTAGCAAGAGGACAGAAAATTGAAGCTCCTGAAAAGGGGAAGGGAGAGTCAAGAAAGCCTTCAAGGAACCACCAGAAAGAAGCATTTCATTACATTCAACACTGGATTTTTGGGAGGACTCCCATGGTGGCTCCCAGTCGCTGTCACCACTGAGCACTAAATATAAGGGAATTCACCAGGAGCTGAGGAGAGCTGCAGAAAGTAACCCCCCCATCCCATAGTAGGGTGAACTAGCAAAGAGTAACCTGTCCCAAAACCCCACAAGTTTGGTGTGGATCAGACATGTTAACTAAGTACCAAACAAAAACCCTTGAGCCCAATCTGCCCCAGACATATTTGAAAACACAGCGAACAGACTCTCACTTTGCAATCATGGGCACGAAGGTAGGCCGCATGCTGGCTAAGCTTGATGACACCGCAGATGATCTGAGATAAATGGACCCCTGGAAGAAAGAACCAGGGGAAAGCAAACCCACAAACAGAGCATCTCCCCACACACCACTAGTGGCACAGAGGTAATGGCAAACATATGTAAATGAATACTATAAATGGTGCACCCCTGGCTCAACCAACTAAGTATCAGTCACCAAAAGGACCCCTCCACCAACCAGCCAGCTTATTTTTAGCCAGAAAAGAAGGCTGCAATGAAAGAATATTACCCCCACCCAGGAGCAAAAGAGTAAAACCTCTCTTTATGAGAACACAAAACTCCCCAATATGATAAACGGAAGCAAAGGCCAATCGGGTCTACTGAAAGTCATGCAAGACAATGGATGGGGCAAAAATGAGATGCTCTTCCCCAAAACTTTCGTACAGCTGCCTGAGGTAATGACTAAGTGATGAAGGGACTCTCCACAACCAGCCAGAGACATGCATCCAAGCTGTAGCCAGGATGCAGATGGAAGGGAGAGGGAAGCCGACTGAGAATTCCAGGCTAGGTCCAACAAGTCCAAACCTGTGACAGAGCAATTCATCAAAAATCAGAACCTGGTGAGCTGGGAAGAACCAGATCTAAGGCTTGCAGATACACTAACTGGATGGGATCCCAAACCAGCCAGTCATCAAGGTAGTTTAAGATACGAACCCCTCATGCTCAAAGGTGGCCAACAACTATCCTGCATCAACCTAATGAACATCCAGGGAGTCAAATTCAAGTTGAATGAGAGAACTTGGAAGCAAAAAAGCAGCCAAATTCATGCTAGCCCTGTGATCCTCCACAAGAACAGGCCCAAAAAGCAAAGGCAACTGAACATGCAGATGTACATGCCTACCCTGAGACAAGGACAGCATAAACAGGCAATCCTGAAGTGGCCCAAAGGAAACACTACCCAGGAATGCCTGAAAGACAGTACTTGCCTCACATCACTCGAGGCATCAGGTATGGCAAAAGCCATGCCAGTCTCTCGAGAAAAAGAGAGGGCTAGCAACAAACCATGGTGAATCAGGAACCTTATACTGCACCCAGAAAGAATTGGCAAAAGATGGGTCCATCAAGGAAGAGAGGTCTCAATCCTGAAGGAGAAACTGATGGATGACAATCTCTTATGTAATTAACTGGGACATAAAGAGCACTAGCAGGAATGAAGACCAAAATGACACTTTGACACAACGTACCAGGCAAAATAGCTAACACATCAGCTTGGGAGATCAAATTATTAATGGCATCCACTCGGTGGTGCACAGGTGTAACTAACGAGTTACACTAGTTACAAACACAGGTGTAACTAACGAGTTACACTAGTTACACCTGTGTTTCCCTCTGAGCTTCACACTCGGACAGATCATTTATTTCGATCTCATGTTTTCTATGTTTACCTTGCTGATTGTCTGTATTGTCTTGCTAACTTTTCTGGTGGATTTTTTTGGTCTGAGTGATCTAGTACCTCATTCTCACTGCACATCCTGAGAGGGAGCCAGGTTTTGGCCTTTGGTCATGGTAGACTTTCCAATAACTCACAAGGCCCTGTTGTGAATCAAACTGGTTGGAGCTATCCAGGTAGCTAGCAACAGAAAGCCACAGTAGAAGCCCCTCCTAGAAACAACAATACATCCCTAACCAATGACAACAGAGTACAAAACATGGCACGAGACAATGCAAAAACAAATACAAATTTTTTGTCAGCGAACTGTATTATTTACCGGTTCTGTGATGCCAGCCTGAGACTTTCCAAGAGCCTGACCCTGTGACCATCCCATTTTCTGCAGCATTGCATACCCTTTGTTGTTCTCTCTTAGAGCTCTGTTGAGAAATGTTTATGGAAGTGGGTATTAGTAACAACTTAATGACAAATATTAATTCTTACAAAATATAATTAACAATTAACCCATGGGTTGTGCACTAGAATTTCCATGACAACCGCATCTGTACACAAGAAAATTATCTGATTATTTTAATTTTACTTTTTAATATTAAAATGTATCTCCTGATCACGGGAAAATTAAACAAAAAAATTTATGTGACTTACTTTGATCATGTCGGAGGAATGGAAATTTCGTGAAGCTGTCATGATTCATGAGAATTCATGAAGCAATTGCCCATAGAAGTTTCCTGGCCAGGAGTGGGTTGGGAATTGCCATGAAGATATTTTTACATATTTATTTCATTATCATTGATTTGTTATTTCACTTTTTTTTTTTTTGCAGTAATATTATTATTCAATAGTTTCCTCCATGTTGACCAGATGGAGGAAACACATCAGACCCAATTACCGGCACCACAGAGGACCCACCTAGGTGAAGCCCTGGCCCTACCCCTATAGGAAGGCCTAGCCTGAAGGCCTAGCCCTTCCAGATACACAGCAGATCAGAAACAGGATGGCAACTCACCGAGGAAGGTGACAAGAACTGAGCAAAAATCTCAGGAAAGAGCAGAGGACAAAAAGGAGAAGTTGAAACACGAGCCAGGGTCCATGCTGAGTCCAAAGAATGAGTCAGCACAGCTTGTCGACACGAGAGAAGGGAGGTGAAAAACAAAGAAACTGCCTCCCGGAGGATTAGAGCATCTATATCTTAAGCATGACCGCTGATGCCAAAGCAGCGGGGACAAAAAATCCTGCAAAAGGAACCTTACAGAGTGCTCCCACGAACTCCAAAAGCCAATCAGAATACAGCTCCAAGAGTCTCAAGAATCGCACGATAGAAGCTAAGCGCACGCAGATATGAAAATTGGCAGCCACCGGTTATGGGGATAGTCGCAAGGCAGCCGATTGATGGGGAACCTAAGCATGCAACTGCACAAGACCAATATCACAGAAAAGGGCAGGTGTCAAGAGACTCGCACTGAGGGACTCCAGACAGCACCCCAGAAAAACTGCAACACATGAGACACTTCCCGCCAATCAAGAGTGCAGTTACGGCAAAAACTGCGCCAGGCCCCTAGCAAAAACAATGGACAGGCAGGATGACTCCGGAACATCGTAACACTCCCAATAAGGGGAAGAAGAGCCAAACTCAAAAGAGGTCAGATCCATAACTGAGGCGGAACCAGGTCACGCAGGAGGTAAGCATCAAGCATCTCTCAAGCCTCTGCTGGGGGGAAAACCTGGGAGCATCGAGAACCTCCGGAAGGATGAATTCGGAGTGCCCAGGGGTACCAAGAAACGAAGCCTGGGGAAAGCCCCGCTTAACTCAAACTCATGCAAGGAAGGGGGGATAAGAAAACCCCCGGATTGACAACATCTTAGGTAATTACACCAATCCTCTTTCTCCTCTATATGTCACACATTCTTGACTTGTACAACCTGGAAGTCTTCAAGCCCAGTTCACTCTTATATTAACGTTTAGGCTTTATGCCAGGTAGTCAGTCAGCTCACTGAATATCATTAATGTCCTAGATATTTTCCAATGCAAATTTACAAACTCATATATTTAAATATGAATTCATTAAAGATTTACCAAATATTGTATGCTGTTAAACTCAGATTTTTAAATATGGTAATGCACGACTTGAACGTTTACGTTACTAATCATTTTAATTCTGTACTTACGTGTCAGTTGATGCTACTTCCGTTTTTTCATATGGATTATCAGAACCAATTTCTTTCAACCGTTTCAAAGCTCGATCATTGTACTGTCCATCAATGGCAGACGGTTCACCTTTAGCTGCAACTGCATATTTTTTTCGAAGAGCTTTTAACTGCTTCTTCCTGGCCTTTTCTCGTGACCTGGCATCCTTGAAGGATGTTATGGTTCCTCCTGTTTCTGTTTCAAGTATTCACAAATTAAGGATATTAATAAGAACTTTAATTTCTTAGAATATACTGTACAGGAAATATACACAATAATAAATGACTAGAAATTTCATAAAGGAAAATAACAAAATAAGGTTTAATCAGAAAGATACCATTTCATAGCCAGCACATTCTGTCACAACCTAAGCTGTGGCAATATCCTTAAAAACACAATGATCAGAAATTTATCCTCATATCAGAAAATTAACAAGTTCTATCAATAATTCAATAATGTACCTTAGAAGTTAAAAGATTAATACAATATTATGGTACTGATGTTATTACTTAGTTCTATAGTGAAGTAATCTTCTGTTTCAATTATGACTTTAATTAATGGCAGCATCCATCCATAACAAAGCCAAAATAAAAAACCAGCATTGAATGTAATGAAACACCATTCTCTGGTTGAGACCCTGGAGGCTCCCTGGAGTTTATCGGGCTGATGTATGTTATATTAGACCGCGATATTAGCTAAGGAGTTCAGACCTACCAGGGACCAGCACCAGAACCTGGCCCCTTCAGAGAGGTTTCAGGGAGCGATGGCCCTGGAAAACCCCCTTGTGGATGGGGGTTTTCCTTATCTGCCATCGACCAGGGTTAGGCACCCAGAAAGGTAGGCATAACAAAACAAACCCCACATGGTAAAAAACTAAAACAGAAAACCGAACAGAGGTAGAAACTCCCTACAATTCCAAGGAAACAAGCAAACATCACACTTTACTGCCGCGCCAATCGTCCGCGCAGCCCTCCTCGCCCCGAGAGGGGGACGGGGGGGAGCCCCAAATCTCACCGCGCCGGATGCTTAGCATCAGTTCGGAAGCTAAGCTTCAAACAACACGAAAAAACCACCGACCGGTGTGAGGGAGGATTGCCAGGGAGCCTCAGGGGCTCACCCAGAGAATGGCGTTTCATTACATTCAACGCTGGTTTTCTGTGAGGAGCCTCTACGACTCCCTGGAGCTTAAACCTTACACTGCTCAGGGGTCCTGGGGACATTTACACCCCTGTGCGCAAGAAAAAAAAAATTCAAAATTTTTTTTTTGTCTTCTAAACATGTTAATTTGTGTCCCCTGAGCACGGGAAAAATAAAAAAAAAATCGTAGGTGACACATTTTGGGCGCAATTGACCGAGGAAGTCTGGCAAAAAGTGGGCGTTGACAGAGCGGTCGTCAGACCCAGTCAGCGTCACCCGCGCTGACAGGTGGGAGTTGCCACAAAGATATTATTACCTAATTGTTTCAATGTCTCCGATTGATTTTTTCTTGTTTTTTTTGCAGTAATATTATTCAATAGTGTGTATTGTAATAAATTTACATAATAAAAGTGGTGAATAATCGCTATACTCAAAAGTATAATGTGCATATTAGTGATTCAATTATTATGTTTATAAAACAATAAACAAATAGTTTTGCTGCTATTACACTCTATACACAGGTTATATATAAGTATCTGCATGTTTTGGTCACCATAACGAACCACTGAGTTGGTATTGAGTCGAAAAGCAACGAGGAGTTACCGCCACACATCAGCCAGCCACTCGCTGCCACTCCCTCAGCACACGCACTAAACTTTCTTCCCCAACAATACCAGTTGTGGTGTTATTACACTATATACAGACGTTAAATATAAGTATGTATATATTTTGTTCACCACAACTGTACAGCTAAGCTGATATAGTTAATTCAGGCACTAAGAGTCGTCGCTATACACAGATGGCGGCTGGCGGGGATCCCTCACTCATTCAAGGTCACACGCACTAAACTTTCTCCCCCAACAATACTGTTTGCAGTGTTATTACCCTATATACACATATTATATATAAGTATCTACATGTTTTATGCACCGTAACTGTACACCTAAGCTTGTAGTGCACCCAAAGAGCATAGTGGCCACCCTCTAAACAGATCGTGCAGACGACGTCACCTCCGTCACCCATATGGCTCCTCCCAGCATAATCCTTTTGCTGTTATTACACTAATACACACATTAGATATAAGTATCTACATTTGTGTTCACCATAGAGAACCACTGACCTGGTATGGTGAATGCAAACAATAACAGGTGGCCACACAGTCAGTAAACGATGCTGTCTCCCTCCGTCTCTCAGCATCACTCCTCCCACAGCGCTAATTATTACAACAATCCTGCTATTATCACAACCCTGGTTATTTATATCACAGTCATGGGTCATCTGTAATATTGTCATCGCTAAATAATAACAATTATATATATATTTTGACATTTTTCGGCGATGCTGTGGTCACAAGCTGAACAGCAATGCTGTTCGCTCATGCTGCGTGCGCCAGCCTTGGTTGCTCCAACAGTACTGTGCCTCTCACACCTGAGAATATTGCCCACAATTTAAAAAAAAATGGCGTCTGTTTACAAGAGCCCCGAGGAAGCTACTGTGAACCCCGTGTAGCCGCGGGCCATTTGAATCGGGCCTGGCACCCTATGGCGTATATATACGCCATGCGCACCGTGGGACATGTTACTCAGGGCGTATATATACGCCATGCGCAGTTTTAGGGTTAATACCCAAAGAGAAGGAAAAGAAAGGGCTGACCCGGGAGGCGGCTGCCACAAACTCCGCAATGCGAATCCGAGACAACAGGCTGCAACCTGTGACCCAAGGCAACACAAGAACGCACAGGAGCAGACACACGTGCAAAGACTGGGTGGCCAGGAACCTGTGCGACCCCCAAATCCTCGCGCCCAAAATGAGCCCTTGACATCACCAACACAGCAGCGAAAGCTGCAAACGTCCGAACGGCACGAGTGCAAGGATAGACCGCAGGGTGGTAGATTTAAAAACTCTGGTAGACTTGGGAGACCCAAGCCCTGAAACAGGGAACGAGGGGAACCGGATCAACCCAAAGCGCATCCCCAGTCAAGGTATGCGGGTAACGGCAAAGAGCCGCAACCGGACAACAGCACCCCCCGGCCGAACCAACCATCCATCAATAACCAAAGGACCCCTCCGGAAAGCAGCCGTCTCAACTGTCGCCAGAAGAATGGAGAAAGGCTACAAACGTACAAACCTACTACCAGTACCAAAACAGCAGAAACCCCTGCACCAGAAGAGAGCCAGAAGCTCCCTGACCCGACCCACAGAGGCCCATGTCAACAAAATATGGCCTATGAAAAAACCAGCGTTGAATGTAATGAAACTCCATTTTCTGGGTGAGCCCCGGAGGCTCCCTGGAGCTTATCGGGATAATGTATGTTATGTTAGACTGGGACATTAGCTAAGGAGTTCAGACCTACCAGGGACCAGCGCCAGAACCTGGCCCCTTCAGAGAGGTTTCAAGGAGCAATGGCCCTGGAAAACCCCATATGGTTGGGGGTTTTCCTTATCTGCCATCGACCGGGGTTAGGCACCCAGAAAGGTAGGCGTAACAAAACAAACCCCACATGGTAAGAAACTACAACAAAAACCGAACAGAGAGGTAGAAAACTCCCTACAATCCCCAGGAAACTAGCAAACAAGCAAACATCACACTTTACTGCCGCGCCGATCGTCCGCGCAGCCCTCCCCACCCCGAGAGGGGGAGGGGGTAGCCCCGGACCTACCGCGCCGGCTGCCAAGCTCCAGTTCGGAAGCTAAGCTTCAACCAACGCAAAAAAAACGCCGACCGGGGGGAGGGAGGGTTTCCAGGGAGCCTCCGGGGCTCACCCAGAAAATGGCGTTTCATTACATTCAACGCTGGTTTTCTGTGGGGAGCCCCTACGGCTCCCTGGAGCTTCATGCCCAAAGAGAAGGAAAAGAAAGGGCTAACCCGGGAGGCGGCCGCCACAAACTCTGCAACGCAAAGCCAAGACAACTGGTCGCAAACCTGCGACCCAAGGCATCAAGAACGCCCAAGAACAGACGCACATATGGATGGGCGGCCAAAAACCTGCGCAACCCACAAATCCCTGCGCCCGAAATGAGCCCGAGACGTCACCAACACAGCAGCAAAAGCTGCAAACGTCTGAACAGCACGGGCGCAAAGACAGACCGCAGGCTGGAAGAAGGAAAACACTGCGGACGACCTGGGAGACCCGAGCCCTGAAAACAGGGAACGAAGGAACCGGATCAACCACAGCGCATCCCCAGACACGGTACGCCGGCAACAGCAAAAAGCACAACCGGACAACACAGGACGCACCCCCCCGGCCAAACCAATCAAGTACCAATACCCCAAGAACCCCTCCGGAAAGCAGCCGTCTCGACCGTCGCCAGGACAGAGAAAGGCTGCACACCTATAAAGCTACCACCAGTACCAAAGAGCAGGAAACTGAACCGAAGGGGCTACCACAAACTGAAGGGAAGATAAGAAGGCACCCTGAACAAGGACCAGGATGGCTCAGGCGACGCATGAGCAGGCCGGAGGGGAAACAAAACACGAGAAAACGTAAGAAACGTCATACTGTCTCCAAGACGAAGCTCGCAGGTGGGACACCGTCAACAAAGCCACCTTAACACCATAGAGATGGTGATACCCGCGTCAAAATACCAGACGCGAAGAGCCAAGGAGAAGGTCGAACCAGTCACGGACAGGACCGATTCGGCCTGCCGAAAGAGGCGAAGCCTCAGGAAAAACGCCCCGGGTACGGACACCTATCAAGCAGCGTCTGAAAAGAAGGCCGGGCCGGCCACCATGGAACCATAAGGACTGTTCTCGTGGGAATGGGCTGCAACCGAGCCAGAACCCGAAGCAACAGCTGGACCGGGAGAAGAGGAACAGGTACCCCCCACCTCGACCAGTCCTGCCGAAAGCCTCCACCGGGAAGTCCTCGCAGGTGGGAAGGACGCCACAAAATGGGCGACGCCTAGACCACGCTGACCCGAAGACGGCCATGGCCAGGAGTCCATATGCCCGACAGAGCCAACAAAACGAATCGGCGACGACTGGCCAACCCACGAAGAGGAATGAACCGAGACAGCTGTCCGCCAGGACGCAGGACACACCCCGGACACGAACCACACGGTTAGCCAAACCCCAGTGGTTCCGGCAAGAACCAAAAGAGAACAGTCCAAACAGAGCTGAATGGTAGAGTACCTAGTGACCCAAACCCTCCGAAGCGCAAACCAGACAGCCATGAACACCCGAACCGTGCTGTGAGCCCGACGGACAGACAGACTCCATCAACCTCGGCCAACCTGGTGAGCACTGGTCATAAAGCCCCAGCCGAGAGACGACCCGTCCGTGAACACATCGAGCGAAGGCTCGGGGAGGTGCCAAGGCACGGAACCCCGAAAACCCCAAAGAGGAAGCTGGTGACGCAGCACCAACACAAGATCCCCGGAGGAACCCAAGGAATGCAAGAGGCGGAAGGGGAGTCTCCGCAGGAACCAACCGACGCCGTAGCCAAACCCGACTCTGCAGGCAGACAAGCACGCCGAAGTGCAGACTCCCGCACAACTGCCCAAGCAACCGCTGAGCAACCCGGGACCCCCTCCTGAACAGCCAAAGGCAGGACCACAGCCGCAGTAACACTTCTGGAGGGAAGACAATGAGGGGCCCAAGAGCCTTAAACAAGGCCCAGGTCCGAACCCGGGACAGAAACAGATGGAAAAACCTCCAGATCACCAGGAAACCAAACCCAGCGATCTGGAAAGAACTATCCCCTGGCGAGCAGACAAGCGGACCGACTGGGAGCCCACACCAGCCAGTCGTCGAGGTAGGCCAGACACCGAATCTCAGACGCAGACAGGGCACTAAGATCCGATAAAGATGCAGAGAGTATACAAAGTGCCCATTACAAAATGGGGAAGGCAATAAAAACAGCAAACCTGAAGCCCCACCACCAACCGTGCTAGCCCCAGAAAAACTGGAGAGGAACGTGCCAAGAAGTGACCAGGAGGTCCAGTGCCACCATCCATGCACCCGGCCCCAACAGAATCCGAACAGGAGACAACAGTCCTCCGAGGAGGGCAGAGGATCCAGGGCGCAGACTGAAGAAGTCCAGAAGAACTGCAGACTGAGAAAAGCGCATGACTGCAAAGAGCAGACGGGAAGCCCAGAAGGATGGGGCGGATCGACCACGCCCCACGAAGAGGACATGACGAAGCGCAGAGGAAGAAGCCCACCCCGCCAGCTCTGAACCCCCCCAAGGGGGAGAAGCCGTCCTCCGACGCCAGCAGAGGCCGGAAGACAACCCAAAGCGCCCACCAACAGCGGGACCATGCGAGAGGCAACAGAGCAAGCTGCTCCCCCAGCGCCCAGTCAACAGAGAAGGGAACAGAACCCCTTCCGAAAGAAAAAGTACACTACCCAAGTCATGAGGAGAGACTACGGGAAAGAAACCACACTTCGCCGGAAGATGAAGTGAGGGGAGACCTGATCACCACATTCAAGATACCCAAGGGAATCGACAGGGTTGATAAGGACAGGTTATGTAACACAAGGGGCACACGCACTAGGGGACACAGGTGGAAACTGAGTACCCAAAAGAGCCACAGATAGAATTATTTTTTTTTGTTTTCAGTGTCAGAATGGTAACGGGAAAGCACTAGGAAGTAATGTGGTGACTCCACACACAAGGAACGAGGCTGACCCCCCATACAATGTCACATGGAGACATGATAGAGCCCAAGAGGCACAGGAACCTATACACCTGTTGATAGACGGTTGAGAGGCGGGACCAAGGAGCCAGAGCTCAACCCCCGCAAGCACAACTAGGTGAGGACATATATTGTAAAAGTACAAGTCGCCGACTAGTGGGCAGAGAGCACTACGCCGGCCAGGCAAAGAAGGCATAAAACTGCATCAAAAGGCCCACCTCGACAGCAAAACCGCAAAGTCCCAGCACAACCACAACATGTGCCAAGACCCAAAAAGATCAGTCTGCAAGCCAGGAAGACCCCGGAACCCCAAAAGGCAGAACCGGGTCACACGAGGAAACAAAGTCCCCTGAACCCACAAAAGGGGGCCCAAGAGGAAGAAACCTCCAGAATGAAACCAAGGAACCCAAAGGAACCCAGAATCGAACCAGAGGGATCCCAAACCACCACATTTGCCGGCGGAGAACACCACTGAAAGGCAAAGCACAGCCCCCAGCAGAACCCCTTGGGAAAACGGACCCAACAGACCGAAAACCGAGGGACAAGGTGTGGGAGCAAGCATACCAGCCAGGGGCACTGAGCCTAAACCCATAGGCTCAGACCCAAAATCAACACCCAAACGTTCCCAGAGGAACAGGCAACGGCAAGAAAACACCAGAAAAACAAAGAAACGACAACAGGAGAACAAAAACCCTGAAAAAAAAATTGAAAACTCACCAGAGACGCTCGCTCGCACACCCAGACGCATGTAAACAAACCGCACCGCCGCCCTGGTGGCCACGCCGGGAAACCGGCAGACGAAAATGGCCGCCAGCAGGGGCTGTGACTGACTCTAATTACACAAAAACACGCCAGCAAATGTGGGAAGCTAGCAGACTGGATGGGCGAAAAACGTCGCCCAACAGCAGAAAAACCCCGGAAGGGGCAAAACCGCCCCAGAACTGCTAGCAGGCAACCCCCACAGCCCCGGGAACCAACAACAGAGGCCCCGGGGCAGAGCCGTCCTCCAAGCCCTCCGCCCGTAAAGAAAAGCAGGAGTCCATGGGAAAGGCAACAAGAAAGGGCCACTGGTAAGACCCAGAAGCCTTGGCAGGAGGCACAGCCTCAAACCTCCGTCCCCAACCCGAACGGGGCAGCCCCCGAAAACCGCCCGAGTCTCTGTCGCAACTAAACCCCGCCCGATCCCGAAACCCGCAGACGGTCCAGAGCCGGGAACATGGAGGGAAAGGGGCGAGCAGCACCTAACCAAACGGGGCGGCCACGGGGCATTCGAGTGGGAAACCAACCTAGCATGTTGCAGCAACCTAACCTAGCTTGCAACACGGATGCCGCCTGTACTCTGAACAGTAAAACATCAGGAGAGTACTGGAGAACAAGCAGAGAATCACTCGCAAGACTCCGGGTCAAGGTGTCAGTGACCCAACAGGCAGCATGACGGAGGTAAAAATGGCGACTGTCACCCGGAGACAAGGGAACAGCAACCAACGATCCCGTACAAGACGGGTTGGAACCCGGAAGACACATTCAATGGTCCCCCGAGACCAGACAGGGGTTTCCAGGGCCCGTAGGATAACAACTACGGGAAGCCCGGGCAAGGTGTTGCTAACCGGTTAAGAAACCCAAACATAAACAAGAGGGTAGATTATAGCACTGAAAACCCCTGAGACGTGTACAATCACGGGGGCCTAGCAGAGGGCCGCCAAACACTACCAGTGGAACTGTAACCACCTTAGGCAGACCCCCACCAGGCATGAAAATGAAAAACAAAAGAAAAACCCCGCAAAAGTACACCATCTCCAGAGGCAACAGAAACCGGCCGCCGCTTAGGTGGCAACACCTTGACGCCCTAACCAGCACAATACCAATCCCTACCCAGGGCCAAACAAGGGCCCCAAGCCCCAGCTGGCCCCAAGGGCGAGGCAAATGCCGAGCAGCAAGAACCTCTACGGGAATGGTTCCCGAACGCCCCAGGGAAGATAACCCTGTTACGCAAGGGCAGTACTCACAGGGCGCTTAGGGAAGTCAGCCACTAAGCACATGCAGCCCCGGCACTGATGAAGTACTCCTGGCCACCGCACAACACAACACACGGCAGTGAACGCCACACAAGGCAAACACTGCCTAGGAAACTGAGGCCAGAGAAGCGTCAATCCCGGTTGACATTAGCGAACGAACTGGAGCTTGGCAGCCGGCACGGTAGGTCTGGGGCTCCCCCCTCCCGGGGTGGGGAGGGCTGCACGGACGATCGGCGCGGCAGTAAAGTGTGATGTTTGCTTGTTTGCTAGTTTCCTGGGGATTGTAGGGAGTTTTCTACCTCTCTGTTCGGTTTTTGTTGTAGTTTCTTACCATGTGGGGTTTGTTTTGTTACGCCTACCTTTCTGGGTGCCTAACCCCGGTCGATGGCAGATAAGGAAAACCCCCAACCATATGGGGTTTTCCAGGGCCATTGCTCCCTGAAACCTCTCTGAAGGGGCCAGGTTCTGGTGCTGGTCCCTGGTAGGTCTGAACTCCTTAGCTAATGTCCCGGTCTAACATAACATACATTAGCCCGATAAGCTCCAGGGAGCCGTAGGGGCTCCCCAGAGAAAACAATCTTGAACCGAAGGGGCTACGACAAACTGAGGAGAAGAAGATAAGAGGGCACCCTGATCAAAGACCAGGACGGCTCAGGCGATGCATGAGCAGGCTGGAGGTGAAACAAAACACGAGAAAGCATATGAAACGGGGCAGATGTGACGTCCACCCCGAAAGCAAGCCGGAGCGGCTCCACCAGCGCAGCACGATACGAGGCGACAGTAAAAAATATCAAATAACAGTCCTGAAAACCCAAGAAAGGACAAGACAACCCGATGCGAAAGAGAAGACAACCTACGAAGAGCAAGAAAATGGCAAATAGAAACACCAGGAACGTCATATTGTCGCTAAGACGAAGCTCGCAGGTAGGACACCATCAACGAAGCCACCTGATTACCAAAGAGATGGTGATACACCAGCGTCAAAAAACCAGATGCGAAGAGCCAAGGAGAAGGCCGAACCACTCATATACAGGACCGGTCAGACCTGCTGAAAGAGGCGGAGCCGCAGGAAAACGCCCCGGGTTTGGACACCTATCAAGCAGTCTGAAAAAAGCTGAGCCGACCACCAAAGGAACCACGAGGACTACTCTCCTAGGGAATGCACTCCAACCGAGCCAGAACCCGAAGCAACAGCTGGACCGGGAGAAGAGGAACAGGTACCCTCACCTAGACCAGTCCTGCCGAAAGGAATCCACCGTGAACACCTCGCTGGCGGGTAAGGGCGCCACATAGAATGGGAAGACACAGAGACCACACCGACGTGAAGATGTCCATGGCCAGAAGTCCATACGTCCGGGCAAGCCAACGAAACGAGTTGGCGACGACTGGCCAATCCGGGAACAGAGGAATGGACAATGGACCAAGACAGGCTGTCTGCCAGGACGCAGGACACACCCCGGACATGAACCTCACGGCTGGCCAAACCCCAAGAATTAAGCAAACAAGCCACTCAAAGGCCTAAAAGAAACCCTGTGGTTCCGGCAAAGAACCACCAGAAAACAGTCCGAATGGAGCTGGATGGTAGAGCACTGAGTGACCCGATTCCTCCGAGGCGCAAACTAGACAGCCACGAACTCCCGAACCGTGCTGTGAGCCCAACGGATGGACAGACCCCACCATACCCGGCCGACCTGGTAAGTACTGGTCAGAAAGCCCCAGCCGAGAGATGACCTGTCCGTGAACACATTGAGCGAAGGCTTGGGGAGGTGCCAATACACGGAACCCCGAAAACCCCAAAGAGGAAGCTGGTGACGCAGCACGAACACAAGATCCACGGAGGACGAACCCAATGCCGAAGCCAAACCGGACCCTGTGGGCAGACAGCACGTCGAATTTCAGACTCCCGCACAACCATTCGAGCAACCGCCGAGCAACCCGGGACCCCTTCATAAACAGCCGAAAGCGGGACCACAGCTGCAGCAACACTTCTGGAGGGAATGACAAGGAGCGGCCTAAGAGCCCTAAACAAGACCCAGCCAAGTCCGAAACAGGGATGGAAACAGATGGAATGGCCTCCAGATCACCAGGAAACCAAACCCGGCGATCTGGAAAGAACCACACCCCTCACGAGCAGACAAGAACAAGCAAGAACCCCTACGGGAACAGTTCCCGAACGCCCCAGGGAAAAAAGCCCTGACACAGTGGTAGTACTCACAGGGTGCCTAGGGAAGAAAGCCCCGAAGCGCATGCAGCCCCGGCACTGATGGAGTACTCCTGGCCACCACACACCACACAAAAACAGTAGAGAACACCACACAAGGCAAACACCGCCCAGGAATTTGAGGCCAGAGAAGCGTCTATCCCGGTTGATACTAGCTTACGAACTGAAGGCTGGGCGTGGTGAGGTCCGGCCTCCTCCCTCCCATCCCAGGGAGGGGAGGGCTGCGCGGACGACCGGTGCAGCAGTAAATTGATTGTTTGATTGTCTCCTTGGAATTGTAGGGAGTTTTCTACCTCTCTGTTCGGTTTTTGTTGTAGTTTCTTACTATGTGGGGTTTGTTTTGAAACGCCTACCTTTCTGGGTGCCTAACCCCCGTCGATGGCAGATAAGGAAAACCCCCAACCACAATGGGGTTTTCCAGGGCCATTGCTTCCTGAAATCTCTCTGAAGGGGCCAGGTTCTGGCATTGGTCCCTGGTAGGTCTGAACTCCATAGCTAATGTCCCGGTCTAACATAACATACATTAGCTCGATAAGATAAGATTTCTGTGGAGAGCCGTAGGGGCTCCTCACAGAAATAAACAATTTCATCTGATAAAATGTATCCAATACTAATTATTGTAGTCTGCATATCAAAATCCCACTGTACAATTACTAGTTAACATTAAGGTAAAATAGACAAATTACATTTGGTATATCGTATTGCAAAATTCTTAAAAAGTTAAAATATAATTACTGATGCTGAAGTTACAATATATAACATTCTTAAAATATAAGAAAAACTGAACTAGAATACAACTTTCAGACTAGAATACAAACCTGACTGTGTGTGTGATGAGACATTAGAGAGCACAAGACCGGGTTCACACTCATTACAAGTGAGTCTTCCTGGATGGACATGACATTTGAGCTTCACAGCACCAAACTGCAAATTCCATCCATGGCCAATCTGTGGCAATAAGTGAAGTACATGATTAATGACATGAAAGGGCTCTACATCATTTAGTTAAATAACACTAGCAATGCGATGATGCTAAAACAAGCATTATCTGGATCAGCACTAGAATCTGCCCCCCACCCCCCCTCACAGAGGTGCAGGGAGCAGTGGCCCTTATGTTTTTATGCCACCACCAAAGAAGACACCCAGAAAGTCAGCAAAACAAAACAAACCACTGCTTGCTTTAATCAAGACTGCAGCCACGAGAACCACCTAAAGAACTCCCCAATAATGTAAACAAATGATTGAAATCTCTTAACACTATTGCCCGCGCCACGTGAGCACCGCAGACTTTGACGTCATGGGGCTAATGGTGCGGGCAAGCGTGCGACGACGCCTAAATGTGTATACTCATTTCAGTTTTCTCACCTAAATTCTCGTGCTACGTCGCTCGTTTTGGTATCATTGTGTTCGCAATTAAAGTTCCTGCAGATGTATATGCATATAATGTCCAAAAGCCTGGCGAGACTCCCCACAGCAAAGCCTAAAGTCGGAAAAGTTACCCGTGAGCGCACAAAATCAGTAAAATGTGTATACTTGTTTCAGTTTTCTCACCTAAATTCTCGTGCTACGTCGTTCGTTTTGGTATCATTGTGTTCGCAATTAAATTCCCTACAGATGTATATGCATATAATGTCCAAAAGCCTGGCGAGACTCCCCGCAGCAAAGCCTAAAATTACCCGTGAACGAGCACCAATTAGCACACCACAACCTAATGTACATACTCGTTCAGTTTGATAACATCAATTTTCATGTTACATTGCTCGTTTTGGTATCAAATTGTTCACAATATAAAGGCGCGCATTTTAAAACTAGTCTCATAATATGGAGCAATAACTGGAATTTTAACAAATATTTTAATTTTGGACGCTCATCATCAAAATTATTTATATCTTTCCAGTGTTCTGACATCAATTTTCATGTTACATCGCTCGTTTTGGTATCAAATTGTTTGCAATATAAAGGTGCACATTTTAAAACTAGTCCCATAATAATAGCACAATAAATAGAATTTTAACAAATATTTTAAAATTTAAAATTTAGACCCAAAAACATATTAATAATCTTTCAAGTGTTCTGACATCAAGTTTCGTGTTACATCTTTCATTTTGGTACCAAACTGTACGCATTCTATAGGCGCTCATTTTGAAACTATCCCGAGGTCGATCGGATAAAAAATGAATTTTATACAATATTTTTGTATTGGACGCAAGTTCTGTCCATGGCTATGACTCAAGAGAAAAAAATGGATGTGATTGGTGTCCAAAACGAGTGATACTGTTAAAACTAACACCAGATTGTTCGCCCTACCTCCTGACTCGTTTGGTTGGAAGGGGGCAGCAGCTCCCGGTCAACCGACTCCTCTACCCTCAGTTCTATGGTAGATGTAACAACCTCCTGATGACCTGCAGGGAGGGTGTTGGGGAGCCACTGGGGTTCAACCAGACATTATCATTTCATTACATTTAACGCAGGTTTTCTTAGGGGGATGCTCCTTGTGGCTTCCCGAAGCTAACTATAATGACACACATATTCCCTATTCGTGCATCCATGACATTAAAAGGTACTCTCGCCAACTCCCTGAGCACCCGATATCCCCCTGGGTAGGGTGAAGTAGAGGCGCGAGTCTCCAAAACGCACCTACTGTTCTCACAACATGGTACCCCCTGGCCTTTTGCTCACTCCAGAACAGGTCACTGGTGCCTCCACTAATGAGATAAATGCATTCAGACACTAGCAGCCCAGTGCCCATCATTCTACTCTTACATAACTCTGTCAACAGCATTTTCCTTAAGTGACAGCAGTCACGTGCACGGATGAGACTATATACCTTTAGAACAACTTATCATTTTGCCTGGCAAGCAGTACTGTGATCTTTGTGGGCAGTGTCACTGGGTATTCCATCAGGCCAGAGTGTAACACACCTGGTTATACTGGCCTGACATCGAGTATACTGATACACTGCCAAGTTGTTCATCATCCTGGCAAAGCCTCACTCTCGACATGGAATGATCAGCCTCACTCACACACAATGAAACATAACTCTTGTCACCCACAGTGATATATCGGTATAAACATGTTATCTGTGTACACTTAGTCCAATTCAGTAGATAAGCAGTTAGAAAACTGGAGACAGGAAATTCCTTTATTATTATTATTAAAAAATAATAACAATTTACTAAAGAAATAATCAAATAATCAACTGGCAACACACACTGGGCATATCAAGTGCTGTCTGTCAACTCCCAATGTCCGGGGCCAGAAATAGCCAGACCTTACTGATCACTTCTGTAAACTCAAATTAACTACGTATTACTTAATGCTCAAAATATGAATTAAATAATTTGAAAAGCAGTTACTAAATAAAACTTAAACTCATTAAGCTTACATAAGTTCGAGCACTGAAATCTGAAATATCTATAATTCTTGACAATTGGCTATCCCAGACTGAAACTTCTAATTTATCTGCATCACTTATTTGACTACCTTTACTTTACAGCTAGTATCACAGTCTTAATACATGAAGAAAATGTACATATAACTTTCTAGCATATATATAAGTAACCCAAGGGTTCTAAATTATGTTCCTTAGAACATCCTAGCAACAAGGAAAAAAAGGGAGGGGTTCTGATCTACCTGTAAACCTGCCAGCTGCATTCTCAGGTTTCCATTCGGACAATGAACCATGGGGGGAAATAGTTCAAATGGTGCTAGAGCATGAAGCTCAGAGGAATCCAAACTCTTCGCAGTGCATGACACACAACCGGAAACCTATGAACCGTAGTGTGAACTCAACGAGGGAGAGGAGGTGCAATCTTAACCCCAGTCCACAGCTGGTAGACCACGAACCTTCACACCTTGTAGGGGGAAGGGATTCATGGAGCCACTGAGACCTTACCAGAAAGAGGCACTTCATTGTAGTCAAAGCAGGTTTTCAAGGGAATAATTCCTTGCCTATTAACACTTGGATTGGCTGGGAGGTCCAAAACAAACATATGTCGAGATAGTCCAAGGCATGAACCCCGAAAAACTGGGGCACAACCACCCATTTTAACTCCCCAAAAAAATCCAAGGAAATAGATTTAAGCCAAAAGAAACAAATTTGAAGCAGTAAGACTGATGCCACACTAGAAACCCTACTTCCTGGAGTCTCGGATGAATGTGCATGTGCCAGCATGTGTCCTTGAGGTCCAGGACACCATCTAGGATTCGGCCTGCAACACCAGGTAAACCTGAGCTGAAGCAGTCATGTGGAAGGTCAGACAGGGAATGAAACTGTTAAATTTTGAGATGTTAAGAACATACCTTAGGTCTGCCAAGTCCCAGACCAGCAACAACTGGGACTCCCACCAAGAAGAGGAGGTTAACTTGACCACCTCAAGTCTATCAACATCACAATAGCCACACAGTGATGGGGGGGTGAACTTCCGACCCAACACCCCAAAACCTAACCAATGGGGAAAAGTTGGGGGGGGGGGAAGGAACCAACTTGACCGGAGATCCTGGAAATTCAAAGAATCGTGGGACCAGGAACTGGAAAAATGGGCCAGATGTACCCTCATAATGTGGTCAAGTGGGCACACTGCGAATGGGCCATCATGAAGACCCCCCCAAGCAGAAGCGGCACTTGCTGAAGGAAGTGCAGGGGGCCCAGGAATCAGACTCCACTGGAGGCCTGCCCCAACCCTGGCAATCTGCTTCCAAGCAAAAGGAACAGAATCATTCATCAAAGGAACCCAACTGAGGGACTGAAAGGTAGGAGCGGCAGCCAAAATAACCGGTGACACAAACTCCTTCAGAAAAAGGAGAGAGGCAAGAAAACCAGCGTTGAATGTAATGAAACGCCATTTTCTGGGTAAGCTTCGGAGGCTCCCTGGAGCTTATCTGGCTAATGTATGTTATATTAGACTGGGACATTAGCTAAGAAGTTCAGACCTACCAGGGACCAGCGCCAGAATCTGGCCCCTTCAGAGAGGTTTCAGGGAGCAATGACCCTGGAAAACTCCCCTTGTTGTGGGGGTTTTCCTTATCTGCCATCGACCAGGGTTAGGCACCCAGAAAGGTAGGCATAACAAAACAAACCTCTCATGGTAAAAGGCTAAAACACAAAACTGAACAGAGAGGTAGAAGCTCCCTACAATCCCAAGGAAACAAGCAAACATCACACTTTACTGCCGCGCCGATCGTCCGTGCAGCCCTCCCCGCCCCGAGAAAGGGAGGGGGGCCCCCGGACCTCACCGTACCAGCTGCCTAGCATCAGTTAGGAAGCTAAGCTTCAACCAGTGCCAAAAAACCGCCGACCGGTGGGAGGGAGGGTTGCCAGGGAGCCTCCGGAGCTCACCCAGAAAATGGCGTTTCATTACATTCAACGCTGGTTTTCTGTGGGGAGCCCCTACGGCTCCCTGGAACTTCATACCCAAAGAGAAGGAAAAGAAAGGGATGACCCTGAAGGTGGCCGCCACAAACTCAGACAGGAGCAGACACGCACATAAAGAACGGGCGGCCAGGAACCTGTGCGACCCTCAAATCTTTACGCCCGAAATGAGCCCTAGACGTCACCAACACAGCAGCGAAAGCTGCAAAGCACAGCCCCCAAACAGAACCCCCAGGGAATCAGCCAAAACAGACAGAAAGCCGAGAGACAAGGTGTGGGAGCAAGCATAAACAGACAGGGACACTGAGCCCAAACCCCAGGGCCCAGACCAAAAACAGACAGAAAACGGAAAAACCGGTGTAAAAAACAACACCCAAGCGTTCCCAGAGGAACAGAAGACAGGCAGAAAACACCAGAGAAGCACAAACCCCTGAAAGAGGTGATAAACTCACCCAAGACGCTAGCTCAGACACCCAGGCGCATGTAAACAAACCGCAATGCCGCCCTGGTGGCCAGGCCGGGATACCAGCAGAAGAAAATGGCCACCAGAAACAGGGGGCCGTGAAAGCAATAGATACGAAAACACGCCAGCAAATGTGGGAAGCAAGCAGACTAGATGGACGAAAAATTCCGCCCAGAAGCAGAAAATCCAGGCCGGGGCAAACAGCCCCAGAACTGCTAGCAGGCATCCAGCACAGCCCCGGGAACCCGCAAAAGAGGCCCCAGGGCACAGCCGTCCTCCATGCTCTCTGCCCTTAAAGAAAAGGAAGACTCCAGGGAAAAGGCAGCAAGAAAGGGCCACTGGTAAGACCCAGAGCCATGGCAGGAGGAACAGGCTCGAAAACCTCCGTCCCCAACCCGAACTGGGCAGCCCCCGAAACTGCCCGAGTCTCGGCTCCAACTAAACCCTGCCCCGACCCCGAAACCAGCAGATGGTCAGGTGCTGGGAACAGGGAGGGAAAAGGGCGAACAGCACCTAACCAAAACGGGGCGGCCCTGGGGCATCCGAGTGGGAAACCAACCTAGCGCGTTGTAGCAACCTAAACCAAGCTTGCAATGCGGATGCCACCTGCAACAGTAACAACATCAGGAGAATACTGGAGAACAAGCAGAGAACAACTTGCAAGACTCCGGGTCAAGGTGTCAGTGACCCAACAGGCATCATGACAGAGGTAAAAGTGGCAACTGTCACCCGGAGACAAGGGCACAGCAACCAACGAACCTGCACAAGATGGGTTGGAACCCGAAAGACACACTCAATGGTCCACCGAGCCCCGACAGGGTTTTCCAGGGCCCGTAGGGTAAACACTACGAGAAGCCCGGGCAAGGTGTTGCTAACCGGTTAAACACCCAAAACAAACAAGGTGTAGAGGACAACACTGAAAAACCCTGCGACATGTACAATCACAGGGGTCTAGCAGAGAGCCACCAAACACTACTAGTGGAACTACAGCCACACTAGGTAGAACCCCACCAGGCAAATGAAAATAAAAGAAAAGAATAACCCCGCAAAAGTACACCATCCCCAGAGACAAGAAGAACCGGTCACCGATTAAGTGGCAGGTCGCGCAACACCTTGATGCCCCAACCAGCACAATACCAGTCCCTGCCCAGGGCCAAACAAGGGCCCCAAGCCCCAGCTGGCACCAAGGGTGAGGCAAATGCCGAGCAGCAAGAACCTCTACGGGAATGGTTCCCGAACGCCCCAGGGAAGATAATTCTGTAATACAGGGACTGTGCTCACAGGGCGCTTAGGGAAGGAAGCCCCTAAGCGCATGCAGCCCCGGTACTGATGAGGAACAACTGGCCACCGCACAACACAACACACGGCAGTGAACGCCGCCTAGGAAACTGAGGCCAGAGAAGCGTCTGTCCCAGTTGACATTAGCTTACGAACTGATGCTAGGCAGCCGGCGAGGTGAGGTCCGGGGGGCCCCCCTCCCCCTCTCGAGGTGGGGAGGGCTGCGCGGACGATCGGCGCAGCAGTAAAGTGTGATGTTTGCTTATTTGCTTGTTTCCTTGGGATTGTAGGGAGTTTCTATCTCTCTGTTCGGTTTTGTGTTTTAGTTTTTTACCATGTGGGGTTTGTTTTGTTATGCCTACCTTTCTGGGGTGCCTAACCCCGGTCAATGGCAGATAAGGAAAACCCCAACCACAAGGGGGTTTTCCAGGGCCATTGCTCCCTGAAACCTCTCTGAAGAGGCCAGGTTCTGGCATTGGTCCCTGGTAGGTCTGAACTCCTTAGCTAATGTCCCGGTCTAATATAACATACATTAGCCTGATAAGCTCCATGGAGCTGTAGGGGCTCCCCACAGAAAACCAGCGTTGAACACAATGAAACGCTATTTTCTGGGCAAGACCCGGAGACTCCCCAGAGCTATTTCAGGCTAATGTGTATATATAAGACCGTGGCAACAGTCAATCGATGGAGTTCTAGGTCTACTGGGGACCAGCGCCATTTCCCGGCCCCCCCTCAAAGAGGTATGAGGAGCAATGGCCTATAGACCCCCATGTAATTGGAGGCAGTCTATCTCTGCCATCTACCAGGTCAGGCACTCAGAAAGGTAGGAATTCCAAAACAAACTACAGCTGGTTAAAAATTGCAAAGCGAAAGTCGTACTCCCCCATTGAAAACAAGCAAACAAGCATGACGTCACCACAGCCGCCGCACCACTGTCTGCACACCACTGAAGGGGGGTCCCAGACCTCCCGTGCCAACTACTCAACCCCAATTCAGAGGCTTTTGTGTTTGGCGGTGATTGATTGACTCTGGCTACATTCTTTTGAGCAGTGCTGTCCATAGCAGAGTTGTTGTTCTGTGTGGTGGTTGTGTGCGAGCCATGAGTAACACAAAGAGTACTGGGGCTGTATGTGCCTAGGGCCACCTTCCCTAGGTGCCCTGTAAGTACTGCCCTTATGGTTTAGACTTATCTTCCATGAGCCGTTTGGGAGACTACCTCGGCGTGGTTCTTTTGCTGCTCAGTGATTGCCCACCCTTCGGGTCAGCTGGGGTTGATCTTATTCATGTTTGACCTTGACCTTGCCTGTTGGGTCATAAATATTTTTTCTCCTATGCAAAATCAAGATCAAAAACCACATCTAGTATCGGGCCCCTGCGAAAGGGAGATGGAACTTTCACCGATGACAACAAAGAAATGAGCGAGTTACTGAGGAAGCAGTACGACTCTGTTTTCAGCGAGCCATTAAATGCACTAAAGATTGATAACCCAAATGAATTTTTCATGGATATGATACCAACATCAAATCATATATCAGACGTCGCCCTATCCCCACTAGATTTTGAAGAAGCCATAAACAGTATGCCTATGCACTCTGCACCAGGCCCGGATTCTTGGAACTCCATATTCATCAAGAACTGTAAAAAACCACTATCGCAGGCCCTTCACATTCTGTGGAGACAAAGCCTAGATACTGGCATTATCCCTGACATACTAAAAACAGCAGAGATAGCACCACTCTATAAAGGAGGAAATAAGGCAGAGGCAAAAAATTACAGACCGATAGCACTAACATCGCACATCATAAAAATTTTTGAGAGAGTGCTAAGAAGTAAGATCACAAAATACATGGAATCACAGCATCTCCATAACCCCGGACAACATGGTTTCAGAACAGGGCGCTCTTGCCTGTCGCAGTTGCTGGACCACTATGATATGGCATTAGATGCTATGGAAGACAAACAAAAAGCTGATGTAAATTACACAGATTTCGCAAAAGCTTTTGATAAATGTGACCATGGTGTTATTGAACATAAAATGCGTTCAAAAGGAATTACCGGGAAAATTGGCAGATGGATCTACAATTTCCTGACTAACAGAACCCAATGTGTAATAGTCAACAAAATAAAATCCACCCCATCAACCGGGAAGAGCTCAGTCCCCCAGGGTACTGTGCTTGCTCCAGTACTCTTTCTCATCCTCATATCGGACATAGACCAGAACACAACCTATAGCACTGTATCATCCTTTGCAGATGACACTAGGATTTTCATGAGAGTTGGCAACATAGAGGACACGGCAAACATCCAATCAGATGTAGATCAGGTCTTTCTATGGGCTACAGAAAATAATATGGTGTTTAACGAAGATAAGTTCCAGCTCATGCACTACGGAAAAATTGAAAATATAAAAACAGAAACCACGTACAAAACTCAGGCAAACCATAACATAGAACGAAAAGGCAATGTAAAGGATCTGGGTGTACTCATGTCGGAAGACCTTACCTTTAAAGAACACAATAAAGTAGCCGTCACAACTGCAAGAAAAATGACAGGTTGGATAACAAAAACTTTTCACACTAGAGATGCTATACCGATGATGATACTTTTCAAAACGCTTGTGCTCTCTAGAGTGGAGTACTGCTGCACAATGACAGCCCCTTTCAAAGCTGGAGAAATTGCCGACCTGGAGAGCGTGCAGAGATCCTTTATTGCTAGAATCCACTCAGTAAAACATCTAAATTACTAGGACCGACTAAAGAGCCTAAATCTGTACTCCCTTGAGCGCAGGCGGGAGAGATACATAATAATTTACACGTGGAAAATATTAGAGGGGCTGGTCCCAAACCTGCACACAGAAATAACATCACATGAGACCAGAAGACATGGCAGGATGTGCAGAATACCCCCGTTGAAAAGCAGAGGTGCAACAGGTACTCTGAGAGAGAACTCTATCAACATCAGAGGCCCGAGACTGATCAACACGCTTCCACTACACATAAGGGGCATAACTGGCCGACCCCTCACAGTGTTCAAGAGAGAACTGGATAAGCACCTCCAAAGGATACCTGATCAACCAGGCTGCGAGCAGCCGCGTCTAACAGCCTGGTTGATCAGTCCAGCAACCAGGAGGCCTGGTCGACGACCGGACCGCGGGGACACTAAGCCCCGGAAGCACCTCAAGGTAAGGTAACCTCAAGGCAAGGGTAGGAGATAGTATTATTGCTGGCTGGGGGTGCAAGGTACTGTGCAGCTGTCTGATATATACATAACGGCCCTTGTGGATTTGTTCATAGCAGCAGCTTCTGTTCCCCAGGAGACGTTGTGCTTTTGCAGGGGTTTTATTTTTTGTTGTTTTGTTTTGCCTGATGAGGGTCTGTCTGGTGGGGGTCTACCTGGTGTGGCTGTAGGACCACTTGAATGATTTTAGTGGCCTTTTGCTAGGTTCCCGTGATTGTATACATCACAGGTGTTCAACTTGTTTTAGTTTGTTTGCTTGGTAGCTCTGGGATAACCGGTTAGCAGTACCTCGCCTGGGCTTTCCTTAGCAGTCAGCCTAAGGGCCCTAGGAACCCCCATTGGGGCTCACTGGTCTGATGGAGAAGACCTCTGAGTCCCACCTACCTTCATGAGAGTTTGAAGGTTGCTCTGTCTCCTTATCTCAGCGTGAGATTCATCGTCTTTGCCTCCGCCATGCTGCCTGTTGGGTCGATGACAACTTTGACCCAGAGTCTTGCGAGTGGTGTTCCTTGAATGTACTCCAGTTCACCCAGTCCAATAATACTGTTGAAGTGCAAGCAGCATCTGCGTAGCATGCGCGGTTTAGGTTGCTGCAACTCTCTAGGTTAATTACCTTTCCAGATGCCCCACGGCTGCCCCACTTTGGTTATAAGGACCTGAACTTAGGGGTGTTAGTTGCTTTGACTCTAGTTTCATCCGCGCCCACTTGTCCTTCCCCTGCTGTGGTTCATCCTGCTCCCCCCTCCCCACCCTTTCCCTGCTCCCAAATGTCTGAGGATTTCGAAGTCGGGGTAGGGTTTTCTTGGTGGTGAGACTCGGGGCGGCTTCGGGAACTGCCTCTTCCTGATAAGCGGCAGAGGCATTCGAGTCGATCTAAAGACCAGGCTTGCACAGTCTGCCGACACGTGAGACAGGGCCAGGTAACATGCCACCACTGCCTCCCATAAAAAGGGAGTGAGCAAGTTGAGGAAAGCTGCCAAAGCCAGAACTGCAGTCAACAAGGCAACCACACCAGGTACAGACACTGAGATAATTTGTGTCCCCTTGTTTGCGTACCACCTGTGTTAAACAGTTTATCCTTATCTACCCTGTCAATTCCTCTGAGAATTTTGTAGGTAGTGATCATGTCTCCCCTTATTCTTCTGTCTTCCAGTATCGTGAGGTGCATTTCACGCAGCCTTTCCTTGTAACTCATGCCTCTTAGTTCTGGGACTAGCCTAGTGGCATACCTCTGAACTTTTTTCAGGCTATGTCTTATGCTCGACAAGGTACAGACTCCATGCTGGGGCTGCATACTCCACGACTGGTCTTACATATGTGATATACAAGGTTCTGAATAATTCCTTACACAGGTTCCTGAAGGCAGTTCTGATGTTAGCCAGCCTTGCATACATAGCAAATGTTATTCTCTTCATGTGGATTTCAGGAGACAGGTTTGGTGTAATATAAACTCCTAGATCTTTCTCTCTGTTCGTTTCATAAAGGACTTCATCTCCCATTTGGTATCCTGTGTCTGGCCTCCTGTTTCCACCACCTAGTTTTATTACTTTACAATTACTCGGGTTGAACTTTAGTAGCCATTTGTTGGACCATTCATTCACTTTGTCTAGGTCATCTAGTAGCCTCATACTATCTACCTCTGTCATAATCTTTGCACGACCATGAGAAAAATTGGAGCAAACAAGTAGTGCACAAGCAGTGCAAAAGCACAGCCCAAGAACATCTGAAAGACAAAGCTCACTTTTCACCACTAAGTGTCCAGGTTAGCAAAAAACCAGCGTTGAATGTAATGAAACGCCATTTTCTGGGTGAGTCCCGGAGGCTCCCCGGAGCTATCCATGGTTGATATGGATACCCTAACTATTTTGCATCAGTCGATGTGGGTGGAGTTCTAGGCCTACCGGGGACCACGAGCCAGAACCTGGCCCCCTCAGAGAGGCACGGGGAGCAATGGCCCATAGAAATGCACATGTGATTTGGAGCATTCTATATCTGCCATCGACCGAGACAGGCACCCAGAAAGGTAAGCGCCACAAAACAAACCCCTATTCTGGTTAAACAACAAAATCGACAAACGAGTGGACAGAACTCCCCCAGGAAAACGAACTAACAAGCATGACGTCACGCGAGCCCCGCCGCATGTCTGCGCAGCTCCCCCCTCCCTGGGAGGGGACTGGGGGAGCCCCAGACCCCCGCGCCGGCGATCCCCGCCCCAGTTCTGAGGCTGGATATCAAAACCGTGAAAAACCCGCCGACCGGAGGGCGGGAGGGTGCCGGGGAGCCTCCGGGACTCACTTAGAAAATGGCGTTTCATTACATTCAACGCTGGTTTTCTGGGGGGAGCCCCTACGGCTCCCCGGAGCTACCTCACCAAAGACTACCTAAAAAACAAGGGGACATACCCGGGAGGCGGTAGGAGAATCACTCCACAACACGAAGTCGAGACAACAACCCAAGGTAGAGCATTCGCCAGAAAAGGGGGAGAACGGCCGCAGACGAAGAAAACCTATGATCACGACAATAGGAGCCAAAAACCACTGCGCCTGCGAAGAGCAAGAAGCTCTGCCACACGGCACCCAGAGGCGAATGCCAACACAAAAAGAAAACCGAGGCAAAGCAAACCTGACCCCAAGGAGCCACAACCACCAAGGAGAAGAAAAACAGGAGAGCACCCTGTCCAAAGACCAGGACGACACAGACAGTGCATAAGCAGGCCAGAGATGTAACAACGCACGAAACAACCTGCGAAACGGCGCAGAAGGAATATCGATACCGAAAGCTAGCAGCAGAAACCAAGGTGCCAGACCCAGGAATGGCCCCAAGCCCCTCTACATCCTCCGCAAGCCAATCCTATGACAGCCCCAGGAGGGAAAAGAAAACGCAGGACCAAAATGAAAATGCCACAAGTGTGCAAGACCACCTCCACAAGTGCAGCTGACAGGGAAGGAACTCGCATAAGGAGCCGCCCCGCACCAACATCTTGCAGAAGGGCGGGAGCGAAAAGACTCATTAGGAGGAGCAAAATCGCTCCCAGGAAAACTAGGAGCACCGAGACAGTGTGAAGAGAAGAGATATTCACAAAAGAACAAAAAGGCCAACACCCAGAAGCTGCTGGGAAGAGGACCCACAAGCCCTAGAAAGGACCAGAGGGAAGCTCAACCAAATGACGACTGATGCACCAGAAAACGGGAAGGAGCAAAACAGTCCCGAACCTTCGAGAACAAAAAGAAGCAAACACAAAGGACGAAGGCCTCAAAACCCCGTCGCACCCGAGACCAAAAGTCATGCAGAAACCCCAAGAAGAGGGGGACATGACGGAAGAAGGCCCGTCCCGGAAAAAGGGGCGAAGATCGTAGAAAAGCACCCACCAACAGGACGGAAACAACGGGTACAACGGACAAGGAAACCAAGCCCAGGGAGGGGCCGACGCCCACAAAGCACGTGCGGAGAGGGGGAACGGAAAACCCCACACCACAAAACCGCAAGTCCCCCCCCCAGAGGGTTAGAAACACCCCGGCGGGGACCAACGGGGCCTGAGGCCTCTCACGTGAACCCCACCCCAGCCCCGGGAACCCACCCTGCAGGCCCCGGAGCCGAGCTGTCCCCTCAAAGCCCCAGCGTCAAGAAAACCCCGGGGCAGCCATGAAAAACACGAAGGAAGGGAGCCCACTAGGCTCTGGAACTTGAACCGAAACCGGAGGATAGGCGAGGGGCGAGATGAAGACCCTAAGCTCATCCCCAGCCAGCACAATGAGGCGAGGACAAGACAGTGAAACCAAGGAACATGGAAAAACCAGGCCCTGCACGGCAAGACCGGCAAGGAAGGAGAGCCCCAGAGGGAGCACGAAAGGGCCGAACATAACGCCACAACCAACCCCGACACGCAGCTGCAGTACCAAAACCGCAGCAAAACGTCACCACACTCCCCGAGGAAACGACAGAGAAGATAGATAAATCGTACACGAGTGGCACACAAGGGGACATAGGTGGAAACCGAGCACCCAACTGAGCCACAGGGACGGTAGAAGAAACGTGTGCAGTGTAACAGGCAATCAAAGGAACACATTAGGCAGCCCAACATGGGCTGACCCCATACACAGCCCCAAGAGCAGAGATGAGAGTGCCCAAGAAGCACAGAATCCGCCCGACAGGCAGAACCCAACCTGCAAACACAAGGAGGCAAACACAAAACCTCCGACACAGGAAAACGTACTACCAAACAGGCACCCCCACCGTTGCACTGCAGAACAAGGTGGAGGCGGGGCCCCGAACTCAAGCAAGGTTAGACAAGCATAGGAGAGGGGCAGGAGGAGTACAGGCAGGAACCGCCTCTGAAGGGACAAGAGGCCACCTGCAGACACCCGTCAACCGAGGAAGGAATCAGGTGGAGAGAACTAGAGCTGCCCAGTATGGGCTAATAGCCCTGCAGTAGGCACCTCGGGTGATACGGTCCACGTTCTCAAGTACGTATGTACACCCATTCCTACTCCCAAAAACAAAAACAGCGTCAGGACGAAGAAGACGCCAAAACCGCACCAACTCACCTGCAGAACATAGGCCCTGAAGGGCCATGACGCAAGCGTTCGAGTCCGTATCCGCCGGAGGCGGCTAGTGCGTCCACGCTGGAGAGGATGGGAGCAGTGAAGGAGGCTCCCCACCCTAGAACGCAGGGAAAAACCTCATGAATTCCACACAGCGGCACCCCAGAACACCCCCAAAGCAACAGGGCACGGATGGGAATAAGAAAAGAACGAGAGGCGAAGCCCCCGAGAGAATTGGAGCAGAACACGTGTGCACACCGCCAGGAACCAAAACAAACTCCCACGGCGCATGCGCAGGACGCGAAAGAAAGTAGCCCAACCAGGCGAGAAGTAGCCCAACCAGGCAAGAAGTAGCCCAACCAGGCGAGAAGTAGCCCAACCAGGCGAGAAGTAGCCCAACCAGGCGAGAAGTAGCCCAACCAGGCGCGAAGTAGCCCAACAAGGCGAGAAGTAGCCCAACAAGGCGAGAAGTAGCCCAATAAAGCGAGAAGTAGCCCAACAAGGCCAGAAGTAGCCCAACCGGCTACAAGGGGCCCAAACGGCCACAAAGGAGCCCAAACGGCCACAAAGGAGCCCAAACGGCTACAAAGGAGCCAAAACGGCTACAAGGAGCCCAACCTGTCCAGAACAGAAGGAACCCGTATGGAGGCAAACTCCGGGACACGCAGGAGGAAGCCGCAAAGGCCAACCGCACCGCAGGCGAAGAGATGCGGTTAGCCGAAAACCTCCTGAAGACGGAACCGAAGAAACCACAGGGACACGGAACCGAACCCGGGGAGGAGCAGAACCCAAACCCAAATCGTACGCAGAGGGGGGAAAGAAAACCCCACTCCTTGTAACAGTAAGCCCCGCTCAGAAGGACTGAAATCCAGGCGGGGTGCAATGGAGCCCAAGGCCCCCAAGGCCACTCCTCCCCAACCCCAGGAGCCTCTGCACCAGGCCCCGGGGCCGAGTCGACCTCCAAAGCCCCGGCCTCACAAGAAAAAGCCGGGGCAGCCGAGAGAGCTGAAAGAGAAGGGGGGCCCACTGATCAAAACCCCGGAGCATTGGCCGGAGGAACAGACTCAAATGCCTCCGCAGCTACCCCGGACGGGGCAACCCCCGAAACTGCCCAAGTCTCAGAACCTCTAACCCCGCCCCGACCCCGAAGCCTGCAGATGCGTAGGGGCCGGAAGCAGGAGGGGGAAAAAACAAGGGGGGGCGTGGAAGGAACCAAGGCCGAAGCGACCAAAACCACCCAAGTGTGGGTCCCTACACAAGCGGGGCAGCATCGGGAAGTCCGGGGAAGCGACAAACCAGAGCGCGTTGCAACATCCTACCCTGCAACGCGCGAGCTGCCTGCACCCACGGGAATTCATCAGCAGACTGGGTGAATGGAGTCACGAACACGCAACAAAGCTCGCAGGACTCAAAGGTCGAATGTGTCACCGACCCAACAGGCAGCATGACGGAGGCAAAAACAAGAAGAGTCACCCTGAGACAAAGGGACAGAGCAACCCTCAACTCGCACAAAGCAAGAGGGGACGCAAGGGTCTCCACTATCGGACCCGAGAGCCCCCGGGGGGTTTCCCAGGGCCCCTAGACTGGGTCTGCTAAGGGTTATCCCAGGCAGGGTACTGCTAACCGGCGCCCCAAACTACCAAGCAAACTGCTAAAGCTGAACCCACGGGACGTGTCCACTCGTGAGGGCAAAGCAGGGGGTGCCACCACACAAACGAACCTAATATAAGGGGGGGGGGGAACAAGGAAGACCCCCCTGCCGGGCAAAAACAAAAATAAAAGAAAAAACCACACAAGTGGACAACGTACCCAGAGGGAACAGAGCCTGCCGCTGTCATAGGTGAAAACTAGCTACTGTACGCAGTACCCTGCGCCCCACCAGTGCGATAACTACCACTTACCCCAAGGTAAACAAGGGAGTGAAACCCCCAAACCCTCGGGGCGGCCAAACGCCAAGCAGCGAAAAGCCAACAGAGGTAGACCCAAGGTGACTTGTGGAAGGCAACCCCAAGCCCCAAGGGCGGTACTTACAGGGCACTCAGGGAAGGTGACCCTAAGCACATGCAGCCCGAGTACCTGAGAATACTACTCCCAGCTCACACGACCACCGTAAGAGCAGCACTGCAAACAAGTCACAGCACTGAGACAAGACTGGAGCTGGAGCCACACGACCGTGCATGATCCCATCAGCCGAGGAACTGGGGCGGGGATCGCCGGCGCGGGGGTCTGGGGCTCCCCCTTCCCCCTCCCGGGAAGAGGGGAGCTGCGCAGACATGCGGCGCGGCGCGCGTGACGTCATGCTTGTTAGTTCGTTTTCCTGGGGGAGTTCTGTCCACTCGTTTGTCGATTTTGTTGTTTAACCAGAATAGGGGTTTGTTTTGTGGTGCTTACCTTTCTGGGTGCCTGTCCCGGTCGATGGCAGATATAGAATGCTCCAAATCACATGTGCATTTCTATGGGCCATTGCTCCCCGTGCCTTTCTGAGGGGGGCCAGGTTCTGGCTCGTGGTCCCCGGTAGGCCTAGAACTCCACCCACATCGACTGATGCAAAATAGTTAGGGTATCCATATCAGCCATGGATAGCTCCGGGGAGCCGTAGGGGCTCCCCCCAGAAAACATGCTAAGCCCCAAGGAAAGGGGAGAGCTGTCAGCAAGCCAAAATGAATCATGGGCCTTGTATCGAAGCCAAAAGGCAGATGCCGATCTGAACTCAGAGGTAGCCAGGTTCATAGGGAAAGTGAGATCCTAATCCCACAGGAGGAACTGAAAGATGTTCTGAATCCCAGGCAGGAAGGGACAACTCAATGGCCTCCACCATCGAAGTGGATGGGCAGACTTAGCAGATTTCTCTTAGTGTTCTAACAGAGAAATCTACTGGTGTTTATTATTACAGAACCTTTGGTTAATACTCTATTTCAAAAACTAAATACAGATCATTAACATGTTATCCAGGTGGACACTGAGAGCAACAAGACATCCTACAGAGCCTAGCAAGTGAGAGTGGAAATCTTGAGATGATTCTTGAGGTTATCTTGAGATGATTTCGGGGCTTTTTAGTGTCCCCGCGGCCCGGTCCTCGACCAGGCCTCCACCCCCAAGAAGCAGCCCGTGACAGCTGACTAACACCCAGGTACCTATTTTACTGCTAGGTAACAGGGGCATAGGGTGAAAGAAGTTCTGCCCATTGTTTCTCGCCGGCGCCTGGGATCGAACCCAGGACCACAGGATCACAAGTCCAGTGTGCTGTCCGCTCGGCCGACCGGCTCCCAATGGAGTGTTTCTCCATGGAATAGTCTGAACTTTAGTGCATCATTAATTACAAATTTTACCTCAACATTTTGGCTGGTCTCCCTCGGCTCGCTGAGGCGTACCCCATTGATGAAAGTGCCGTTATTACTTCCAAGATCTTTGACAAAATAATGATGATCATCATCGCCATCTGATTTGTAGGTGATTTCTGCATGAACCTACAATGAAAATGTAAGAAAACTAAAATACATGAATGGAAATTGAATAATAAGAACTATATATTTAATGCTATAAACACAAAATTATAAAATACACTTTGCACAGTACAGTATTACTCAACAAAAAATACACCACGTAGAAGTTTTCTTACTAAATAACACAAAATATGAAATAAAAACTAGCTTAATAAATTCTATGAACTACCGTATACGTTGCAAGAGGTAACTACATTAGATTAAGTTTGTAAAGTTTAGAATGACCAAATTTTTTTTAACAATTTACATAAGTTGGTGGCTCATAGGATAAATAATGGGTGATAATTACATGCAAATTTATTTTCACTTATTTACATTTATTCCACCCAGAGATTCACAACTATGTCTCGCTTTAAGCTCTACAAGGCTATCTACAACTAGCGTCCATCCGACCTTTGTGACCCGGCGAGTCACAAAGGTCGGATGGACATTGGCGAGTCTGATTTCTGTATAATACGATAAATTCCACTGCAAATGGTTTTCCTTGTCTGTTCCTGCTCACCTCCTACTGTCCAATTCATTAGCAACTAATCACAAAGTAATTATATAAAGCCTGATATTTTCAAACCAATTTATTTTGTAATTTGCTACCCATGTATTCATAAACCCTACCTGGCATAACTCCATAGCTGCTAACTAGATTGTAAAGTGAGTGGTTTTTTAAAACCAACTTTGTGGAACACTTTTCATTATGTTTATAATGAAATAGTATACCAATGCATTTCCTCAATACTCATTGGGGAAAATGAAGTATTGAGTGAAATGAAATGGCTCTTCCCGAGCCTCACCTCGGTAGCTCCACTAGCCTTATGCACTGGACTTTATCTTAGTCCAGCTATCAACTACTTAACTGCGCCACCCAAGTATTCTCAGTCGGCGGGAAACTGCGCCAACCAAGAAAACTCTTTTTGATTTTTCCGTACCCATTCTAAATGTGTGCGAGGTTGGTTGTGTACGAAATGGACTCTTAGGACCTCCAGTGAGAGGCAGCCATCTTTGAAAAAATTCCCAGAATGACCCAGAGCTGCTGGCTGGGTTAGTACTGAGTGAGCAACCAGAGGTGGCACACGCGCCTCTGGCTCTCAAACACCTGTCCGACGCGGTGTTGAAAGATTGTACTCAGTCGGTGAAATTCAAACCTTATTGTTTGAAGAACGTAATGGTCATAATATTGGTGAAGCTAGGCACAATAAGGATCTAACACAAAGGTCTGATGCAAGTGATATACAGCACCTATGAGGACGATACAGCGAGCGTATCCAGTTGTAGTTCTGAGCGTTAACCTTGCAATCCTATGCTATCTCCAATTTATTTAGATAATACATAGATGAATCGTTTTCTGTGTTCAGTGATGATGCATCTGATACAAGTAGCATAGATGAACAGTGTTAGCGGCTTCCGTGGTGGTGTTTTCCATAGATATTTTCAAGAATACCTGAATCTATTCCTGACTGACGGACACTCTTTGAGGCTAGCTGAATCTCTTTCTGACTGACGGACACTCTTTGAGGCAAGCTGAATCTCTTCCTGTGTGGGACCATACAAAGCGATCTTTTCAAGACTACCGTACAAATTGATCTTTTCCTATAATCTTTTCAATATTACCTTATGCTTTACAAGCTTGGCTACATACAACCTACAAGTACTAAAGCCAAGGATGTACGTGAGTGCCTTATTTGCAAACACACAGAATGAAGAAACAGGAAGCGAAAATCTATCTGTATCTGATGCAACGAGAGCGAAGTCGCGCTGTGTACCATGAACTACTTCATTGACTATTACTCACTTCCGAAGTACTGAGTGTGTAATACAGTGTGTTACTGCTGTAAATAGTGTGTGAAACTGTACATATTGTAATTTTAGTGAATTTTTAACAAGTAATATTGTGACAATAAACATTTATTGTGGACACATTACTGACACATGTATCACAGTTCCATGGAACATTATGAACGTTCTACTGTATACATATTGTAAAGGACACAAATATGCATCATATACAATACAAAAACAAATAAAACTGCACTGGAAATACATAGAACAAATAATTGAAAATATATTTGTGGCAACACCCGGTGCTTGAATGGCCCGTGCGACCGTGTCTGGGGGAGTCACACACGGGCGACCAGGCCCAGATGACGTCACAGCACACCTTGTCCAGGTCTTCACCACCAAAGTAAGTGGAATTTGGTATTTATTTTTACACAGACATGTTCAGGGAAGGGAATTTATCATTTTACGAAGAAAAAAGAATTTTGGGGGAATCATCTTCTTGAGGTTATCTTGAGATGATTTCGGGGCTTTTAGCACACTTTATTTCACGCGCACAGGGGGAATTTCACAATAAACTCGGTGCAGCACAGTGGTTAATGAGACAGGGAGTTCAGTAGCAAGCATATATCGATCCACCAAGAGATATCAGCTATTAACAGATAAAGTGCATACCTAAACCCATCACAAAGTGATCCCTGTAACAAACTTGATGCAAACACTTGATCGAAATATAATAAAACAAACTACACCCAAAATAACTAGCCTGGCCTCCACTAGATGGCAGCACCAGGATACACCATGGCCAGGGAAGGTAGGCAAGCAAACACTATGCTCTCCTCTAAGGTTGCAAGGCTGAATTCTCTCAAACTACTGTCAAAGCAAAAGCCTCCTAATACTGTTTCTTGTAATTGCCTTGACCATATAGTATAGTTAAACATAGATCTCCTGTCTCCCTTACTTATTTTCATTGCTTTGCACTTTATTTGGATCAAATTCCAGCAGCCTTTTATCTGCCCATTCCTGAAGTTTGTTGAAGTCTCCTTGCAGCACCCTACAGTCCTCTTCAGTTCTTACTTCCCTCATTAACTTTACATCATCTGCAAACATCGACATGTACGAGCTCACTCCTTCTGGGAGGTCATTTACATAAATCAATAACAGCAATGATCTATGTTGATACAGCATTGAATGTAATCAAAGGCCTCTGTCTAGTAGGAAACTTAGAACCTTCACGATGCTTCAACCTGGAAGTATTCAAGCCTTGATAACAAACACCAGGTCTCTACGACCCACAAGTGCCTACCAGCAGCAACAACAAGTAACTATGAAATCTAGGAACCTCACACAGAATCAAAAGAATTACTCAAAGTCATAAGACCTGGAATCCCGAGAGACCTACATGATGACTTCAAAAAATCAGCATTGAATGTAATGAAATTAAATTTTCTGGGCGAGGCCCAGAGGCTCTCTGGAGCTATTCAGGCTGATATGGATACAATAGACTTTGGCATCGGTCAGTGTGAATAGTGTTCTAGGCCTACCAGGGACCACGAGCCAGGATCTGGCCCCCCTCAGAGAGGCACAAGGAGCAATGGCCTATAGAAATGGACATGTGGTTATGGAGCATTCTATGTCCGCCATCGACTGGGTCAGGCACCCAGAAAGGTAAGCATCCCCCAAAACAAACCCCCTATTCTGGTTGAAAGTACTATTGAAAGTCAAACGAGTGGACAGAACACCCCAAATAAAATTGAGCAAACGAGACATCACCACGTCGCCGTGCGGCTTGTCGGTGCAACCCCCCCTCCTTGGGAGGGGAAAGAGGGAGCCCCCCCCCCCCCAGACCCTCGCGCCAGAAATCCACACTGCAGTTCTGAGGCTGAATATCAAAACATGAAAAACCGCTGACCAGGGAGCCTCCGGGTCTCAGCCAGAAAATGGTGTTTCATTACATTCAACACTGGTTTTCTGGGGGAGCCCCTTCGGCTCCCCGCAGCTACTTCACTGAAGAAAAGGAAAAGAGACATACACCTGGGAGGTGTACGCCATGCCCAACTCAAATCGAAAACAAAAAAAAACAACGGCACCGAAAGATCCAGCAAACGACCCGGGAAACCCGAACCCAGGCACAGGGAAGTGGGAAACTGGGGCAACCCAAAGTGCGACCCCAGACACAGAGGCTGAGATGCGCAAACAATGACAGAAAGCCGCAACCGGACACAACACATGATGGACCCCCGGCCAAACCAACCAAGCATCAACAACCTAAGGACCCCTCCGGAAAGCAGATGTTTCAGTCTTAGCAGAAAAGAAGGAGATGGCTGCAAATGAACAAAACCAAGCACAAGTCTGAATCTGCACAAGAGCAGAAACGCCTGCGCCAGAGGAGCATGAAGCTCCCCAACCCGACCCCCAGAGACCAACGTCAACAGGAAAAGAGCCGGTGAGAAACAATCCTGAACCGAAGGGGTCACCCCAAACCGAGGTGGAGAGAGATAAGAGAGCACCCTGTCCAATGACCAGAACTGCTCAGGCAGCACATGAGCAGGCGGGAGGTAAAACAACGCCAGAGACAGCTTGCGAAAAAGGAACATCAATGCCGAAAACAAGCTGCAGCGGCTCCGCCAGTGCCGCATGATACGAGGCGATAGTATGCAGCAGACGATGGTGGTCCTGAAACAACCACGAGAGAAAGGACAAGACAATCTGTACAGAAAGAGCAGAATACCTACGAAGAGACAAAAAGAAACAGAAGAACCTCCAGGAAACTTCATACCACTGCCGAGACAAAGCACGCAAGTGGGACACCAGTAATGAAACCACCTGATCACCCTACAGATGGCGATAGACTCGAGTAAAAAATATCAGACGTGAAGACTCGAGGAGATCACCACCATGCCCTGAAAAACCCAAAGGGGAAGCCGGCGATGCAGCAGCTAACGCAAGGCCCCCGGAAGCCGAACCCAATGATCGCGAGAGAGGTGGAAGTTAATTAAGTTCCCCAAAGGAACCAGAACAGCTGATGAAGCCAAACCCGACCTAGCAGGTAGACAATCATAGCAAGTGCAGGCTCGCGCACAACCCTCAAGCAACCGCTGGGTGACCCATGTGCCCCCCAAAACAAGCAAAGGCGGGACTGCAGCTGAAGCAGAGTCGCCGGAGGGAGAGACAAGGAAGCGGTCCAAGAGTTGCACACAGAACCCAGCCAAGTCCGAACCGGGGAGGGAATCAGACGGGACTTCCTCCAGTACACCAGGAACCCGAACTCAGCGAGCTGGGAAAGAACCAAATCCCTGGCGAGCAGACAAGCAAACTGGCTGGGAGCCCACACCAGTCAGCCATCAAGGTAGGCCAGCACTTGAACCCCTAACAGACGGAGAGGGGCCACCATGACCCGGGGTAAGGCTTGTAAACATGCGAGGTGCCAAGTGCAAGCCGAATGGAAGGCAACGAAAGCGGTAACCAAGACACCCCCACAACAAAAACCAAGCCAGGCCCTGAACCCCAGATGAAGTGGGATGTGCCAATACACGTCCTGGAGGTCCAGGGACACCATCCAAGCACCCGGTCCAAAAGGAGACTGGACCTGGGATAGTAGTCATCCGAAAGGAGGGGCAATAGACCCAGGGGTTCAGACGGGACAAGTCCAGAATGAACCGCAGGTCCGCACAGACCCCGTTACGGGACTGGAAACAAACGGGAAACCCACATGAGGGACATCGTCGTTATGACCACGCCCAAGCGTACCCACTTCAAGACGACCTAACAGAGCACAGAAAAAAAAGCCCAGCCCGCCCCGCCAGCCCCAAACCACCCCTAAGGAGGAGCCACCCAAAGCCACCATAGGCCGTCTGAAATAACCCATAAAGCCCACAAATTCGTGAGACCATGCACAAGTGAACAGCTATGAGCCTCCCCTTTCCCTGCATTGCCCCGACAATGGGGCGAACCACAAAAGGGCCGACGTCGTTCATGAAAACCCGACAGATGCACAGAGCGATGGTTTCAGTTGCATATGGTCCTGGGGACCATTCAGACTTGTTCGCATTTGTGTTCCTCATGTGTGCCCCAAAGAATGAGGTGATTTGATAAAATGCTATGCCCAAGATTACCATCCGAGTGCCGGCGGGGAAGTGGTTCAAATAGCTACGGCTATCACTTCCTTATGTCCGGTCGTGATGGTCAAGCGGATTAAGGCATCCTGTACATACCAGTTGTGTTGCTCCTGGCAGTATGGGTTCGAGTCACTTCTGGGGTGTGAGTTTTCAGTTGCATATAGTCCTGGGGACCATTCCGGCTTGTTCGCATTTGTGTTCCTCACGTGTGCCCCAAAGAATGAGGTGATTTGATAAAATGCTATGCCCAAGATTACCATCCGAGTGCCGGCAGGGAAGTGGTTCAAATAGCTTCGGCTATCACTTCCTTATGTCCGGTCGTGATGGTCAAGCGGATTAAGGCGTCCTGTACATACCACTATGCATCTGGCGTACAGGACACCTTCACCACTCGACCATCATGACCGTTCACGACAAGTGTAAATATCCTGTGCACCAGTTGATTGACAGTTGAGAGGCGGGACCAAAGAGCCAGAGCTCAACCCCCGCAAGCAAAAATAGGTGAGTACATACATACATATACCGTATATGATTTTGTTTAGCATGATTTTGGGAGCGACTTGTAAAAATTTGTATTTGTAAAACTAAACATATTTTTAATACAACTCTGACTTCATTCTCTTTATTAGATGCTGTTGTCATAGCCGAGTGTCACAGAAACGATTTTAGTTGACACTTGTGTTTGTAATTAACATTTGAAAATGGTGAAAATTCAGTGAAAAAAATCCTCCCTTTCTATTTAGGCTGCGATGCTGAAACTTGGAGCAGCTGGAGCCCTTCTCATATACAAACAAGCAATAAATATTGATTGAAGTAGAACAATTTTTAGTGGCCTAGATTATGCCCCCTTAATGTCAAAGGAAACTGTTAGGGCAAGCTGTCGTAACAGACACCATGTAGCCACAACAGTAGCAGCTCACCAGTACCAACACCCTTCACCTGCCTCGTGAGGCAAATGTATTAGCAACACACACTAGGCACACCAATATAACAAGTCCTTGGTGGATGGGCCACTGAACTTTACCTTCCCACTGAGCTACCAACCTCATGTTACATTGCTAACTTTTCCATCTCCCATCCCTTCCTTTCCCCACCCATCCAAACCCCTTAGTCATATAACATTGCTAAAAGTATGTACAATAAGGATATTTTATAAAAAAAAAAATTTTTAGAGATAAAATCATCTTAGAAAAATAGGAATATGTAAATATGAAGGATGTCTTACCTTACTGATGCTGATATCTGGAAGCTGTACCAAGTTTTGAGCTTCCCTACCCACTGTTCCACCATCCAGTGTGATCAAGTGTAGTGTTCCAACCCTCACTCTCTCACTTCCACTTTCTACCACCATTAACCTCAATGATGGTGAAACATGAACTGGTGCCTCTGTTTCAGAATAAATACAAAATTGGTTGCACTATATTAACAGACTGACCATGTAAAATCTTATTCAGTAACTACACACAGGTGAAAATAAAACACAAAATACAGTACAGAGGGTAATTATGCTAAAACCTTTCTTCACACCATTTTGAACCCAGCCTTGTTCCTCTATGGTGACTTGCAAGTGGACATTTGTATCAATAACCTAGGTGCTACAAAGCCAGAAACAGATGGAACAACCTCCAGATCACCAGGAAACCAAACCCGGCGATCTGGAAAGAACCACACATCTGGTGAGCAGACAAGCGGACCGACTGGGAGCCCACACCAGTCAGTCGTCGAGGTAGGCCAAACACCGAATCCCAAGACAGGGCACCAAGATCCGGTAAAGATGCAAAAATACACCAAGTGCCAATTACAAACTAGGGAAGGCAACAAAAGCGGCAAGCCTGAAGCCCCACCACCAACTGTGCCAGTCCCGGAAAACTGGAGAGGAACGTGCCAAGAATTGACCTGGAGGTCCAGGGCCACCATCCAGGCACCCGGCCCCAACAGAAGCCAGACAGAAGACAACTGTTATGGTTTTGGTCAGACAAACAATCTTCGTCCACATGGTTTTTATTCTCCGCCAGTAACAACAACAAAACCTTATCAGGTACACGAAATATTATTAACAAGATCATAAACAAAAGAGCATCTGCTCCAAACATGCTACCTCCAACATCTGTAGTACTCAATCCCAACATTCCTCCCCTTTTAAATAAACTATATCCCTACAGGTTAAGTCTATCAGGCGGTCGTATGACTCTTCCTGATTTTCTCAACTGGAAGTCCTGACCTGTTACTTCTGGAAAACATTCTTCTGAATTACTCCTTGTAGAGTCCATAGGGTTAACTGTATCCCCATTACCCTCTACTGCCCCTTGCTCTGCCTCCCGGTCCCCTGCAGGTGCTGCTATCCCTTCATTATAAGGATGGATATCACTAGTTGCCCCCCCCACCCCCACCTGAAGGGTCTTCAAAATTCCCTGTGAACCTTGGCATGAGCTGATCGGCATGCCTTTTCCAATTAATGTTCCCAAAACTCTGCACTTGCACAGTGAAGTTCCTGCGGCCCAGGACCTCCCTAATTTTCCCTTCCACCCAGGGCTTTCCACTTCCAAAATTCCTTGCATATACTGCATCCCCCTCATTAAACAACAATTCCTCTCCCTGAGCCAACTGACTGGCCAAGCTAGTTACCGATTTCTCTTTATTGGGATCTGTCTTTACTGCTTCCATGTGCACTTTAAAGTGTCTATTAAACAGTAATTCAGAAGGAGATTTACCAGTAGTAGAATGAACAGTTTTCCTTTGATTATATAAAAATCTACAAAGTCTTGTATTAATAGTACCTTCCGTAAACCGCTTTAACCCTTCTTTCAAGGATCTCACTGCTCTCTCTGCTAGACCGTTTGAAGAAGGATTATAGGAGGCAGGTGTTACATGTTTAATACCATTTTTCCGAAAAAAATCCTCCATTTCCACAGAAACAAAATAAGGAGCATTGTCTGAGACAATTATGTCTGGCAATCCAAAATTACAAAATGTTTTCCTTAGTAATTCACAAGTTACAGATGATGTGGTGGAATTACACACATGCACATCCAGAAATTTGGTGTATGAATCCACCACCACTAGGTAATATTTATTATCCATAGGTCCCACATAATCTACATGAAGTCTAGACCAGGGTTTTCCAGTGCATGGCCAAGAAAGTACTGGGGCCTGGGGTTTCTGATAATTCTTAAAGCAAATATGACAATTTTTTGTTACCTCAGCAATATCCTAGGTCTATTTTTGGCCACCAAACCCAACTTCTAGCTTCTGCTTTCATAGCATTTATGCCATTATGGCCTACATGCAGCTGTTCCAAAATCTTACATCTCAGTTCCCCAGGCACCACCACTCTATTCCTACCCCAGGCACCACCACTCTATTCCTATACAAGAGTACATCCTGGTGAATACTAAGGTCAGCCTTCACTGCAGCATACTCTGACAATAACAAATTATCATTCCAACCATATTTGACATTTTTCAACAACAGACTTAATTTAGAATCTCTACCAGTTGCCTTCCTAATAGTCTGGAATGAAATATCCTCAAAAGACATAGATTCCACCAGGTTAACATACTCCACTGGAATACTGGAATTTAATTCTTCTGTCACAGGCAATCTACTTAATGCATCAGCTACTACATTATCCTTGCCTGGCTTAAACTCTAAATCATACTCAAACTGAGAGAGTAGCAATGCCCATCTTTGAATTCTAGCATTGGCATTAACTGGAATCTGCTTACCTCTGCCAAACAATCCTAGCAGGGGTTTATGATCTGTTCTAGCAAGAAATTTCCTCCCCAGCAGAAAATACCTCAGTTTTCTTACAGCATATACCAAAGCTAAGGCTTCTTTATCTAACTGAGAATAATTCTGTTCAGCAGGAGATAATTTCTTGCTAGCAAAATATACTACTTTATCCTGACCATCTACTTCCTGTAATAATACACACCCCACTCCTACTGGGGAAGCATCTACCTCCAGTTTTAACGGGAGTCTACCTGTAAAATTAGTGAGCACTGGAGAATTGATCAATTGCCTGCTTAATATTCCTGAATGCATTTTCCTCTCTTGCTGCCCACTTAAATCTAGCCCCTTTTTTCAATAATTCATACAAGGGTGCTAATTTTGTTGAAAAGTTCTTCACGAACTTACAAAAATATGTAACCATCCCAACAAAAGACTGTACTTCCCCAACTGATGTTGGGGCTGGGGCATCTATTATAGCAGCTACATTTTTGTGAGAAGGAGTAAAGCCCTTACCTGAAATATGGTACCCCAGATATTCAATGGCCTTGGTCTTCAACGTTGTTTTTTCCTTATTAATCTTCACATTGTGCTTTTGCAAAAGATTCAAAACTTGTTCTAATCTAGCATCATGCACTTCCTCATTCTCCCCACATACAATAATGTCATCTAAAAAACTAGCCACATCCTTCAATGTTAACTAACAACTGGGACATGAATCTCTGAAAAATTGCTGGAGACGAGGAGAGTCCAAAAGGAAGTCTTTTATACTTAAATAACCCCTTGTGGGTATTAATCACTAACAATTTCTGGCTCTCCTCCTCTACAGGAATTTGCAAGTAAGCATCTTTCAGGTCAATCTTAGAAAAAATTGCTCCCTTGCAGACCACTGACAACAACTCATCTATCATTAGGTAAAGGGTACTTCTCACAGTGTATGCGGTTGTTCAGTTCTTTGAAGTCTGCACAGATTCTCAAGGATTTCCGATCTGCCTTCAACACTGGTACAATTGGGGCTGCCCACTCACTATGTGTAATTGGCTTCTAAGATGTCCTTCTGCCACATGCTTTTCCAGAGCTGATTCTACCAATTGCTTGTAATGAAACGGCACTGTTCTTGCCTTGAAAAATTTAGGTGAAGCCCCACTTTTCAGGTGAATTTTTGCCACCATGCTATTAATTGGCTTATCTGCCTCCACTGAATATTTGTCTAACATTTGTTCGGCACTTTTAATTGTTTTAACTATTGACAATTCATCTAGGCCCGCCAAGAAAATTCCCACTTTTTCCATGAGATCTTTACCACATAGGCTAGGATTATGTGAATCCACTACATAAAAATCCTGGTTAATTTCTTTTCCATTATAACCTACTTTTGCCGACACCTTGCCATAGACCTTAATCGGTACATTATCATAAGCACTTAAAGATTTTTTACCTGGTTTTACATTCAATTGCAAGGTATCTGCCCAATCTCTAGACAACGTTGACACTGCAGCACCAGTGTCCAGTTCCAAGGGAACTAACTTCCCATTAATTACAAAATTCACCACTTGCGACTTCACTGAACATACCTTTTCTTTCACCGAATATAGTCAGTTTTCCTCACCTGCAGCTTCTTCAGACTGGTTACCTTCCTCTACTGCCTTGACCACAGTACCACTACCTCTTCTTCCTGCATTCCCTGGTCGTCTCCTCTCCCAGGCCTTGTTGTTCCTGTTCAGATATTCCCTACACACTCTCTGCAAGTGTCCCTCCTTGTTACAAAAGTTGCATATATATGCACGAAACTTGCACTTGCTACTTATGTGCTTGTATCCACAGTGTGTACATCTGGTCTGGCTCTGTACGACCATAATTTCCTGAGTAGAAGTCTTACTTCCAAAAGCCCTTTCCAGGTTCAATATCTTCTCGAACACCGTCTATGAAGTCATCGATTGTAGATCCAAATTTTCTGCCACCAGGTTAGGGGAAATAATTCTCCTTTTTCACTGCCATGAACAACTGGTCCCTAACCCTGCTGTCCAACTGTGCTCCGAAGTTGCAGTGGTTAGCCAAAGCCTTCAATTCTGCAAATAAATCCTGTACGGATTCCTGCTGCTTTTTCGTCCTCTTCTGGAAATCCATCAAACTCCTGTGATATGATGGTTTCACCACATACTGATGTTTAAGCAAAGCAATCAAGTCTACATAGGTCTTCGTGTGCGGTAGCTCAGGTGCACACAAATTTCCGAGAACACTATATGCTTCAGAACCCAGTGAAACTTAAGAGTACCGCTTTCTTGGTGGCGTCCTCCTTAATCTCCCGGTACTGAAAGTTTGCTTCCAGCAGGCTGAGCCACAGGTCCAACGAGATCTTGGCCGTGTTTAACGGCTCGATTGACATGGTAGCCATGGCCACGGTGTAGCACACTCCACTGTTATATGCGAAGCGTCCACTCGTCCACACGACGTACCCAGCACTGTCTTGATCCTCACACTACGTCTCGTACCCAGGCTCTCTGCCAGCGATGTTTAATTCTCGTCGCCACTGTTATGGTTTTGGTCAGACAAACAATCTTCGTCCATATGGTTTTTATTCTCCGCCAGTAACAACAACAAAACCTTATCAGGTACATGAAATATTATTAACAAGATCATAAACAAAAGAGCATCTGCTCCAAACATGCTACCTCCAACATCTGTAGTACTCAATCCCAACAACAACAGTCCTCCGAGGAGGGCATAGAACCAGGGCGCAGACTGAAGAAGTCCAGAACAACCGCAGATTCAAAAAGCCCATGTCTGCAAAGAGCAGACGGGAACCCCAGAAGGATGGGGCGGATCGACCACGTCCAAACACACCCACTAAGATGACATGATGAAGCGCAGGGGAAGAAGCCCACCCCTGCCAGCTCTGAACCCCCCAAAGGGGGAGAAGCCGTCCATCGCCGCCACCAGAGGCCGGAAGGCAACCAAAAGCGCCCATCAACAGCGGGACCATACTGAGAGTCAACAGAGCAAGCTGCTCCCCCAGCGCCCCATCAACAGAGAAGGGAACAGAGCCCCATCCAAAAGAAAAAGTGCACACACATACACATATATACATATCATGAATATACACATACACATACATATACACAAGAGGTATGTTACACACACGTGCGTATGCACATACACACACAGAATAGAAGAGTGCAAGAAAGATATGCAACTCACCTATGCACAAGTGGCCAAGGAGAAGAAAAAAATAAAAAAAGCAGTAAAGGAAGTCAAACGCAACCAGGATAAAACAAACATTAGGCTGGAAGTGAGAAAGGAATTGGCAACTAACCCGAAGTTGGTGCAAAACACATTTGATCGAAGTCCCTGATAATTTTTGGTTGCAAAGAAAAGGAGATAACATCTAGGTCAGAAAGAGCTGTAGAAAAAGCGAAAGTAGTGGATAAAAATTGTTGGCCTCGTGGAAGGTCTTACTACCATAGAGAATGTGTGCGACTACAGGAGAATAGGCAGGTACGTAAAAGGGAAAGATCCACCTTTGAGGATCACCCTAAATGGTGCCAAACAGATGAAAGAAGTACTAAGGAATGCTAGAAAATTACAAAGTGATGAGGATGGGAAAGTGGGATCGTTAAGGCAAGATCTTTCAAGAGAAGACAGAGAAGCTGAAACTAAACCTTGTAAAGGCAAAACGTCTAAATGAGAGCAGAAACGAAGAAGAAATAAATTCATTTTTCTACAAAGTGATAGGGGTAGGCAGGCCAGTAAAATGGTACAAAAAGGCAAACCAACAAAACTGCTAGAGAGAGGGATAGTGAAGAATAAGGAGAGGGGAAACATGTTCCTGAAAATAGTATACAACAATGTAGATGGAGTGAGATCGAAGATACTGAAATGATGTAATACAGCTGCAGACACCAGACATTGTTGCACTCACAGACACAAAACTTGAAGATGTTTTTTAAATGAGGTCATATTCCCAAGGTGCTACTCAATTTGGAGACGGGACAGAAAAATTAGGAAAGGCGGTGGCGTTGCTGTGCTAGTGAAAGAACAGCTAAAGGTGAACGAAATAATGACTGCCAATCCACGAGAAGTGGACATAATAGCACTGGAGATCTGCCATGAGGATGATAAACTAATGATCATAAATGCATATAGTCCACCACCAAGCAACACATGGACAAAGGAGGAGCTAGATAGTAAACGAGAGGGTCTTTTAACAATAATGAGAGAGATTAAAGCAAGAGTGGATAAAGATAAATCAAGACTGTTGATAGTCGGCGACTTTAACTTGAAATCCACAGACTGGGAAGCATACGAAGCTAGAACAGAGGATTTTTGGACCTGTAGATTTGTAGACTTCATCCTGGCAACATTCTTGTATAAACATGTTAACCCTTAAACTGCGCATGGCGTATATATACGCCCTGAGTAACATGTCCCATGGTGCGCATGGCGTATATATACGCCATAGGGTGCCAGGCCTGATTCAAATGGCCCGCGGCTACACGGGGTTCACAGTAGCTTCCTCAGGGCTCTTGTAAACAGATGCAATTTAAAAAAAAAATCGTGGGCAATATTCTCAGGTGTGAGAGGCACAGTACTGTTGGAGCAACCAAGGCCGGCGCACGCAGCATGAGCGAACAGCATTGATGTTCAGCTTGTGACCACAGCATCGCCGAAAAATGTCAAAATAAATATATAATTGTTATTATTTAGCGATGACAATATTACAGATGACCAATGACTGTGATATAAATAACCAGGGTTGTGATAATAGCAGGATTGTTGTAATAATTAGCGCTGTGGGAGGAGTGATGCTGAGAGACGGAGGGAGACAGCATCGTTTACTGACTGTGTGGCCACCTGTTATTGTTTGCATTCACCATACCAGGTCAATGGTTCTCTATGGTGAACACAAATGTAGATACTTATATATAATGTGTGTATTAGTGTAATAACAGCAAAAGGATTATGCTGGGAGGAGCCATATGGGTGACGGAGGTGACGTCGTCTGCACGATTTGCCTAGCTGTTTAGAGGGTAGCCACTATGCTCTTTGGGCGCACTACAACCTTAGGTGTACAGTTACGGTGCATAAAACATGTAGATATTTATATATAATATGTGTATATAGGGTAATAACACTGCAAAAGGTATAGTTGGGGGAGAAAGTTTAGTGCGTGTGATCTTGAAAGAGTGAGGGAGCCGCCAGCCGCCATCTGTGTATAGCGACGACTCTTAGTGCCTGAACTAACTATATCAGCTTAGCTGTACAGTTCTGGTGAACAAAATAATACACATACTTATATATAACGTCTGTATATAGTGTAATAACACCACAACTGGTATTGTTGGGGGAGAAAGTTTAGTGCGTGTGACCTTGAATGAGTGAGGGAGCCGCCATCTGTGTATAGCGACGACTCTTAGTGCCTGAACTAACTATATCAGCTTAGCTGTACAGTTCTGGTGAACAAAATAATACACATACTTATATATAACGTCTGTATATAGTGTAATAACACCACAACTGGTATTGTTGGGGGAGAAAGTTTAGTGCGTGTGACCTTGAATGAGTGAGGGAGCCGCCATCTGTGTATAGCGACGACTCTTAGTGCCTGAACTAACTATATCAGCTTACCTGTACAGTTGTAGTGAACAAAATATATACATACTTATATATAACGTCTGTATATAGTGTAATAACACCACAAATGGTATTGTTGGGGGAGAAAGTTTAGTGCGTGTGACCTTGAAAGAGTGAGGGAGCCGCCAGCCGCCATCTGTGTATAGCGACGACTCTTAGTGCTTGAACTAACTATATCAGCTTAGCTGTACAGTTGTAGGTGAACAAAATATACACATACTTATATATAACGTCTGTATATAGTGTAATAACACCACAACTGGTATTGTTGGGGGAGAAAGTTTAGTGCGTGTGTTGAGCGAGTGGCTGGCTGGTGTGTGGCGGTAACTCCTCGTTGCTTTTCGACTCAATACCAACTTAGTGGTTCGTTATGGTGACCAAAACATGCCAATACTTATATATAACCTGTGTATAGAGTGTAATAGCAGCAAAACTATATTGTTTATAGTTTTATAAACATAATAATTGAATCACTAATATGCACATCATACTTTTGAGTATAGCGATTATTAACCACTTTTATTATATAAATATATTACAATACACACTATTGAATAATATTACTGCAAAAAAACTAAGAAAAAATCAATCGGAGACATTGAAACAATTAGGTAATAATATCTTTGTGGCAACTCCCATCTGTCAACGCGGGTGACGCTGACCAGGTCTGACGACCGCTCTGTCAACGCCCACTTTTTGCCAGACTTCCTCGGTCAATTGTGCCCAAAATATGTCACCTACGATTTTTTTTTTATTTTTTCCGTGCTCAGGGGACACAAATTAACATGTTTAGAAGACGAAAAAAAATTTTGAATTTTTTTTTTTCTTGCGCACAGGGGTGTAAATGTCCCAAGGACGCCTGAGCAGTGTAAGGGTTAAACAAGCTACGAGGATGAGGGAAGGGGACGTTCCTTCCATGCTAGATTTGATATTTACCAGGAAGGAGCAAGAAATATTTGACATTCAGTACCATCCTCCCTTGGGTAAAAGTGACCATATCTTTTTAGGAATAAAGTATGCAATGCATTATAATCTGGAAGAAAATAAGGAGGTTGAAGCAGTTGAAAAACCTGACTTCAAGAGAGGACATTATGTCGACCTTAGAAAAAATTTTAGTGAGTATAATTGGACAGACTTGTTGCTAGGCAAGGAAGTAAATGAGATGTATGTTAAGTTTTGTGAAATATATGATAAAGGTACAAAAAAATTTATACCAAAACAGAGATGCAGAACTAGGAAACAGGATTGGTTCAACAGAAATTGCGAGAGGGCCAGAGACCAAAAGACACAAAAATGGAATCAATATAAGAAGAGGGCCAAACCCCCAAACATACCAGCGATACTAAGATGCGAGAAACCACTACATGGCAGTGAGGAGAGAGGCAGAAAGAAATTTTGAAAAAGGAATTGCAGACAATTGTAAAACAGAACCAGGTCTATTCTATAAATTCAGTAAACAACAAATTGCAGGTAAATGATAATATTCAGAGGTTGAAAATGGGAAATAGATTCACGGAAAATTAAAAGGAAATGTGTGAAACATTAAATGAAAAGTTCCAAAGTGTAGTTTGTACAACATAAAATCTTCAGGGAACCAGACACAATAAGAATTCCAGAGAACAACATAGAGTCTAGAGTCTTCAACATAGTCTTCGTCTAGAGACGAAGTGGAAAGAGTGCTCAAGGAGCTAAGTAAGAACAAAGCAGTTGGTAGAGATGGGAAAAGGCTAACATAGTTCCAATCTACAAAAGTGGCAGCAGGGAAGACCCCCTTAATTATAGACCAGTATCACTGACAAGTGTCATAGCCAAAATATTGGAAAAAATAATTAAAAATAAATGGGTAGAACACCTGGAGAAAAACGATATAATATCAGACAGACAGTATGGTTTTCGACCTGGAAGATCCTGTGTGTCTATAAAACACATGATCATAGAAACTTACTCAGTTTCTATGATCGTAGCCACAGAGATTTTACAGAAGAGAGATGGTTGGGTTGACTGCATCTATCTGGACCTAAAAAACCAGCGTTGAATGTAATGAAATGCCATTTTCTGGGTGAGTCCCGGAGGCTCCCCGGAGCTATCCCAGGCTGATATGCTAATGTCAGACTTTGGCATCAGTCATGTGTATGGAGTTCTTAGGCCTACCGGGGACCACGGCCAGAACTGGGCCCCCCTCAGAGAGGCAAGGGAAGCAATGGCCTATAGAAGCCCCCGTGTGGTTGGAAGCATTCAATGTCTGCCATCGACCGGAACAGGCACCCAGAAAGGTAAGCGCCTCAAAACAAACCCCTATTCTGGTTAAAATTGCTACCAAAAACCGAACTAGTGGATAGAACTCCCCAACCGAAAACAAGCAAACTAGTGTGACGTCACACACCGCCGCGCCGCTGTCTGCGCAGCTCCCCCCTCCCCAGGAGGGGGAAGGGGGAGCCCCAGACCCCCCGCGCCGGCTACCCACACCTCAGTTCTTGAGGCTAGATGTCAAAAACACGAAAAACCGCCGACCGGAGGGAGGGAGGGATGCTGGGGAGCCTCCGGGACTCACCCTGAAAATGGCGTTTCATTACATTCAACGCTGGTTTTCTGGGGGGAGCCCCGTTGGCTCCCCAGAGCTAACTACCCACAGACAGAAAAAAAGAGGGACTTACCCGGGAGGCGGTCGTCGCTCACTCCTCAACTCGAAGCCGAGACAACTGGCTGCAACCGCCGACCCAAAGCAACACAGGCCCGACGAGGCCCAGGGACATTCACAAGGTAACGAGCAGCCAGGACCCTGTACGACCGCCAAAATCCCCGTGCCCGAATATCAGACCAAAACATATTCCCAAAGACGGCAGCAAGAGCCGCGAACTTACGAACGTCATGGGCACGGGGATAGACCGCAGGCTGGCTGGACTTAATAACCCTGCGGACGACCTGAGAGATCCGAACCTGCGAACAGGGAAGAAGGGAAACCGGATCAACCCCCAGCGCGTCCCCGGACACAGAAGCTGTGGCGCGCAAATAACGGTGAAGCGCCGCAACTGGACACAAAACATGATGCACCCCCGGCCTGACCAACCAAGCATCAACCACCCATGGACCCCTCCGGAACGCAGCAGTCTCATTCTTCGCCAGAAAAGAAGGAGATGGCTGCAAACGAACAAAACAATCACCACGACCAAAAGAGCAGAAACCCCTGCGCCGGAGGAGAGCATGAAGCTCCCCTACCCGACCCCCAGAGGCCAAAGCCAACAAGAAAAGTGCCTTGGAAAAACAATCCTGGACCGAAGGGGCCACAACGAAACGAGGAGACGAAAGGAAAGCGAGCACTCTGTCCAAAGACCAGGACGGCTCAGGCGACGCATGAGCAGGCCGGAGGTGAAACAATGCATGAGACAGCTTGCGAAACGGCGCAGACGTAACATCGATACCGAAAGCAAGCTGAAGCGGCTCCGCCAGCGCCGCACGATACGAAGCGACAGTGTTAGGCATAAGATGACGATCCTGAAACAACCACGAGAGGAAGGACAAGACCACCCGAACAGACAGGGAACTAACATGACGAAGACGCAAAAAGAAACGGAAGGACCGCCAGGAAACTTCATACTGCCGCCGAGAAGCCCTCAGGTGGGACACCAACAAGGAGGCCACCTGATCACCATAGAGATGATGATAGACTCGAGTCAAAAAAAACCATACGCGAAGACTCGAGGAGAAGATCGAACCAGCCACGTGACGTACCGGCCCGATGTGCTGAAAGAGGCGGAGCCGCGGGAAAACCCTCGGGTTCGGACACCGAGTAACCAGCGCCTGAAACCAAGGCTGGGCCGGCCACCAAGGGGCCAGAAGGACAACTCTCCCCTGGTAAGTCTCTAAGCGAGTCAGGACCTGGAGCAACAGCCGAATCGGGGGAAAGAGGTACAGGAACCCCCACCTCGACCAGTCTAGCCGAAAGGCAACGACCCCGACGGCCTCGCGATCGGGGAAGGGCGCCGCATAAACGGGAAGACGCTGCGAGCACGCCGACGCGAAGAGGTCCACTTCGGGGCGCCCGAACGTCCGGCAGAGCCAACGGAAGGACTCGTCGTCGACCGTCCACTCCGTGGAGAGGGGAACGAAGCGAGACAGGGCGTCGGCCAAGACGTTGGACACGCCCCATACGTGAACTGCCAGGAGAGCCAAACCCCGAGAACTCAGCAGACGAGTCACCCGAAGCGACCAACCCCAAAGAGACAAGGACCGCATCGAACCCCCGCGGTTCAGGCAATGAACCACCGGAGAGCAGTCCGAATGGAGCCGAATCGTCGATCCGCGGGCCACCCGAATCCTCCCCAGAGCAAACCACACTGCCGCGAACTCCCACACCGTGCTGTGAGCTCGACGGAAGGACGGATCCCAACGCCCCTGGTCGGCCTGGTGAGCACTGGTCACAAAAGCCCAGCCGAGAGACGACGCATCCGTGTACACATCGAGCGAGGGCTCGGGTAGGCGCCAAGGCACTGAACCCCGAAAGACCCGAAGAGGAAGCCCGTGACGCAGCAACCGACGCAAGGCCCCCGGGGGTCGAACTCTGCGATCGCGAAAGAGGCGGAAGGGGGAACCCCGAAGGAACCAGAACAGCCGTCGAAGCCAAACCCGACCCGGGGAGTAGACCACCATCGTGAAGTTCAGGCTCCCGCACAGCCCCTCGAGCAACCGCTGGGTGACCCGAGGGTCCTCCAGAAACACACGAAGGCGGGACCGCAGCCGCAGGAGAGACTCCGGAGGGAGAGACAAGGAGGCGGTTTGAGAGTCCCAAACGAGACCCAGCCAAGTCCGAACCTGAGAGGGAACCAGATGGGACTTCCTCCAGTTCACCAAGAACCCGAACTCGGCGAGCTGAGAAAGAACCAAATCCCTGGCTAGCAAGCAAGCTGACTGGCTGGGAGCCCAAACCAGCCAGTCGTCGAGGTAGGCCAACACCCGAACACCTAGGAGACGCAAACGAGCCACCACAACCCGTGTAAGGCGCGTGAACACGCGAGGTGCCAGGTTCAACCCGAACGGGAGACAACGAAAGCGGTAACTCAGACGCCCCACAACAAAACCGAGCCAGTCCCTGAACCGCGGATGAATCGGGACATGCCAATAAGCGTCCCGGAGGTCCAGGGACACCATCCAAGCTCCCGGCTCCAAGAGGAGCCGAACCTGAGACAGCCTAGTCATTTGAAAGGAGGGGCAATGAACCCAGGGGTTCAGACGGGACAAGTCCAGAATGAACCGCAGGTCCGCGCAGTCCCGTTTCGGAACCGGAAACAGACGGAAAACCCATCTGAGGGACGACGTCGTTTCGACGACGCCCAAGCGTACCCACTCCAAGACGACTCGACAGAGCGCAGGGGAAGAAACCTGCTTTGCCAGCCCCGACCCCCCAAAGGGGGGAGGGGCCACCCAACGCCACCGCAGGCTGCGAGACACGACCCGAAAGGCCCACAAATCGTGGGACCAGGCGCGGGCGAACAGTGCAAGCCGCCCCCCCATCGCCCCGTCAAGGGGGCAAACTGCGAAAGGGCCGGCGACCCTTACGAGACCCAGAACCCCGCACAGCGCGAACACTGCGCCGACCAGACGAGGGAGGGTCCGCAGGAGGAGCCAACCCCGAACCTGACACCAGAGGCCTACCACGACGAAAGGAACCCCGAGCCCTGGCACGACCTTTCCGGGAAGACCCACCCCGGGACCTCCGGAAAACCAACAAGTCCGACATCGGACGACAAGCTGCCGACGCAGGCTGAATAAACTGCGCCACGGCCGACTCCTCAAACAGAAGAGGACAAAAAGGTGAAGAACGCCTAAGAGCCAGAGCCCAAGCAGATTCCATGGAGGAACCCAGCACCGCCTGCCGACACGCGAGACGGGAAGCATAAAGCAGGGAAACCGCATCCCGCAAAATCGGCATGAACAGCTTCAACAAGGCAGTCGACGAACGCGCAGCCGACGAACGCGCAGCCGAGGACAAGGTGCCGGACCCCGGGACGGACCCAAGCGTCCCCACATCCTCCACGAGCCAATCCGAAGACAGCTCCAGGAGGGAAAAGAACCGCAAGGCCGAAGCCAAAAGGCCCCGGGCGCGCAAGTCCTCCGCAACGAGCGCCGCCGAAAGGGAGGGAACCTGCACATGGAGCTGAATAACGCCCACATCGCGGGGAAGGGCAGGGGCAAACAAGCACTCATTCAGGTACTCAAGTTCGCCCCCCAGGAAAACCTGAAGCACCGTGGAAGCTTCCCGCCACTCCAGCGTGCGGGAACGACAGAAGGAATGCCAAGAATCCAGACCAAACAAGGGGCAGTCTGCTAGCCAGGACAACTCCGGAACCTCGTAACGGAGCCAGAAAGGGAACGAAGTTCCAAACCTGAACGTGGACGGATCCATTTCCGAGGCATAATTCGGGTCACGCAGGAGGTAAGCAGCAAAGGCCGCTCGCACCACACCAGGTTGGATGCGATAAGCCGAAAACCTCCGGAAGGACGGAACCGACGTACACGGGGGAACACGGAACCGAACCCGGGGAGGGGCCGACACCAAATCCAACTCGTACGCAGAGGGGGGAAAAGAAAACCCCACTTCTTGTAACAATAAGCCCCGCTCAGTGGGAAGAAAAACCCAGGCGGGGTCCAGCAGGGCCCAAGGCCCCCAAGTCAGCCCCTCCCCAGCCTCGAGGTCCTTCACCACAGGACCCGAGGCCGAGTCCTCTCCCCAAGCCCCGACCCCACAAGACAAGGACGGAGCAGCCGGAAAAGCTGGAGGAAGGGGGGCCCACTGGTCAGACCCTGAAGCTTCGGCCGGGAGACAAGACTCGAATGCCTCTGCCGCCCCCTCGGAAGGGGCACCCCCCGAAGCTGCTCGAGTCTCGAGATCACGTAACCCCTGCTCCGACCCCGAAACCCTCAGACGCTTCGGGGCCGGAAGCAGGGGCGGGGGACCAGAACGAACAGAAGGGGAAGGACGAGGAGGTGCGGACTGAACCAGGATCGAAGCGACCCCCACCCCCAAGTCCGGGTCTCGAAAAGCAAAGCGGGGCAGCCCCGGGGCATCCGGGGAAGCAACCAACCGAGCGCGTTGCAACAGATGAAACCGAGACTGCAACGCACGCGCCGCCTGTACCCGAATAGAATCATCAGAGGATTGGGTAAATTGAGTCACAAGCAAGCAGCAACACTCACAGGACTCGGGGTCGAAAGTATCACCGACCCAACAGGCAGCGTGGCAGAGGCAAAAACAATGAGGGTCACCATGAGACAAGGGGACCGAGCAACCTTCAAACTTGCACACAGCGAGTGGGGACTCCGGGGTCACATCCATCGGACCCACGCGCCCCCTAGGGAATTCCCAGGGTCCTGAGCGTTTACTTTAAGAGGACTCGCGCTCAGGTAGTCCCAGGCAGGGTGCTGCAAACCGGCTCCCAAAACTACCAAGCAAACTTCTAAAGCTGAACCTCAGGGACGTGCACTCTCACGGGGACCTAGCAGGGGGCGCCACCGATGAGAACAGTGGAAGGGCAAAAACAAACTGAATAGAACGACAGAACCCCCCACCAGGCAAAAACAAAAAGAAAAACAAAACCCCGCAAGAGGACAGCAAACCCCAAGGAACAGAGCCGGCTGCGATGTCGGGAAATACAAGCTGAGCAGCACCCTGCGCCCCTACCAGTGCAAACTGCCTCTTACCTGCCGGTAACAAGGGAGAACAGAACACCCAAGAGCCCAACAGGCAGCCGAAAAACCGAAAGGTAAAACGGACCAGCAGAGGCAGACCCCGAGGAGCCTGTGGAAGGTGGCCCCAAGCCCCAAGGGCAGTACTTACAGGGCACCTAGGGAAGGCAGCCCTAGGCGCATGCAGCCCGAGTACTAAAGATAACTCCTGGCTCTCGCACCCACAAAACCAACACCACACGCAAAGCACAGTGCAGTAGCGACACCGGAGCCAGAGCACACGACCATCGCCTATAGCATCAGCCTCAAGAACTGAGGTGTGGGTAGCCGGCGCGGAAGGTCTGGGGCTCCCCCTTCCCCCCCCCGGGGAGGGGGGAGCTGCGCAGACAGCAGCGCGGCGGTGTGTGACGTCACACTAGTTTGCTTGTTTTCGGTTGGGGAGTTCTATCCACTAGTTCGGTTTTTGGTAGCAATTTTAACCAGAATAGGGGTTTGTTTTGAGGCGCTTACCTTTCTGGGTGCCTGTTCCGGTCGATGGCAGACATAGAATGCTTCCAACCACACGGGGGCTTCTATAGGCCATTGCTCCCCTTGCCTCTCTGAGGGGGCCCGGTTCTGGCCGTGGTCCCCGGTAGGCCTAAGAACTCCATACACATGACTGATGCCAAAGTCTGACATTAGCATATCAGCCTGGGATAGCTCCGGGGAGCCGACGGGGCTCCCCCCAGAAAAGGTTTTCGACAGAGTTCCACATAAGAGGTTGTTCTGGAAACTGGAACATATTGGAAGGGTGACAGGTAAGCTTCTAACATGGATGAAAAATTTCCTGACTGACAGAAAAATGAGAGCCATAATCAGAGGCAATGTATCGGATTGGAGGACTGTCACAAGTGGAGTACCATAGGGTTCAGTTCTTGCACTGGCAATGTTCATTGTCTACATAAATGATCTACCAGAGAGAATACAAAATTATATGAACATGTTTGCTGATGATGCTAAGATAATAGGGATGATAAAAAACCTAGATGATTGTTGTGCCCTTTAAGAAGACCTGGACAAAATAAGTATATGGAGCACCACTTGGCAAATGGAATTTAATGTGAATAAATGCTATGTTATGGAATGTGGAATTTGAGAACTTAGACTCCACACAACCTATAAATTATGTGAGAAATCTTTAAAGAATTCTGACAAAGAACGGGATCTAGGGGTGGTTCTAGATAGAAAACTGACACCTGAGGACCACATTAAGAACATTGTGTGAGGAGCCTATGCTACACTTTCTAACTTCATAATTGCTTTTAAATACATGGATGGCAAAATACTAAAGAAATTGTTCACGACTTTTGTTAGACCAAAGCTGGAATATGCAGCAGTTGTGTGGTGCCCATATTTTAAGAAGCACATCAACAAACTGGAAAAGGTGCAACAACATGCCACTAAGTGGCAACCAGAACTGAAAGACAAGAGCTACAAGGAGAGGTTAGAGGCATTAAATATGCAAAAACTATTAGATAGAAGAAAAAGAGGCAATATGATCACTACATACAAAATAGTAACAGGAATCGATAAAATTGATAGGAAAGAATTCCCGAGACTCACGAAACTCACGAAACAAAGCTGCCGGAGAAATATAAGAAAATTCACTTTTGTAAACAGAGTGGTAGACGGCTGGAACAAGCTAGGTGAGAAGGTGGTGGAGGCCAAAACCGTCAGTAATTTCTGGGGAGACGGGACACCACGAGCGTAGCTCTCATCCTGTAACTACACTTAGGTAATTACATAGAACTGAGGAGGGTGTTGCAAGCTGACAGCGAGCTACCTATTCTTTTTTTTCCTGAAGGAGTGGGAAGGATGGGGTGAACAAGCTGGTGCTAGTTTTAAGAACTTTCTATCCTTTGTTAACACTGTTAATGTATTTCTTTTGGCAGTTTTCGAGGCTGCAGTCTCTATTAAAGCCAGCAGTGGTCTGTTTTGTTTCGCTGACTTTATTGGTGCCTTTCCCGGTGGTGGCATACATAAATAAATAACTACCTATACATCTCGGAAGCTGATGCGACCCAATGCATGATACCATATCACTATTTGATAGCTTCAGGGAGCTAATAAGGGCTTCCCCCAGAAACAAGGCGACCATAAAATAACTCACCTGGGTTACATTCCCACCTTGTGAGGTGGGAATGTAACCCACATCACAAGGACGAACAAGTGTTTCTGTTCATCCAAGATGTCAAAAATTGTATGTTAGGGACAAAAACATTATTGCAGCAGCATTATTGCATTATTAAAGCAAGAGGAAAACAATCTTCCTTATACATCACTTTTTAAAGGTCATGTGACAATTTGTTTGAGTTCAAAGCGAACTGGTTACTTTGTGGCAAAGATGCTTCAGAACAATTTCGTTAAATGGGAACTTGAGAGACCATTCAAGAAATGTGATACAGTGCATGAAGTTGAAACTTAGTACTTTAAAAACAGTGCTCTCGCAGTTGCAACAAATTTAAAATAAGTGAGGCTCAGAAGTTGCACTGGTAATTACACATGGTTGTGGTGCACACCACCAATGAAACGACTCTGGTTGTGGTGCACAGTGCAGGGGCTAAAGACACTGAACTATATGTACTATGTAGGCATGTTGAGCTAACCCACAGTACCATAATGCATCGTACAATTGTTTCTAGTTTGTTTAGTTTTCTGCACACAAGCCAGCCAAAGAAATTTAGTGAGTTTATGTTTGTGCAATACTGTTGGTGCAATTATTTTTTAATATAAAAAATCTCTTCCAAGCAATGTCAAAACTGGAAATATGTTCTTATTCATTGCATTAACCGCACTAACACACTATTTCCTACCTTCGTTTTCGTTTGAGTCTTCTGAAATCCCAATTTCTTCCTCTAATTCTTTATTCCCATCATCTTCTTCCTCACTGCCTATCACCATTTCTTTCCTCCCGTCCATTTCGTCATCGGTATCCGAGCACTCTCCTTCCTCCCTGTCTGCTGGCTTTGTACTTTTCACTTGGGATAATCTTTTCTTTCTCTCCTGAAAGCCACAAAAAATTGTCTTTTATCAATGTTAGGTGATGCAGTAATTTATGGCAAGGTTAAGAACCCTGATACCAAGGAATATTTCTAAATTTATACATACTGTACTTGACATCAAAGTCCATCTTGATCTTTATCAAACTACTTCCTTTTATTTAGAAGTTTACTGTTATGTAGTCTTGAAATTCTAAGGTACCAACACACATTTATTCAGAATAATTTTCAAGACAACATTTTATTATTATTAACATCTTTATTGACAAAATTAATTACAATTTTGCCTAATCTGAGGATTTCAATTAACAAACAACAACAACAAACAAATAGTTAGTTGGTAACATACAGCAGTGTTACCAAATTAGACATACCAGGATTACACGTTCTGGCAATGATTGTTTCTTGGTCATACAGTTAAATATTTGGAGGTTGCTACAAGGCTTTCTTAGTCCCGACAAAAATAGACTAAATATTAATGTTTTATATTTTTCATTACGGTGGGGGGGGGGGGGTTCTGACTTATGAACAGCTTCAAAATCCCCCATTTTTGCATAGTCTTACTATGCAAATCGGTTCTAGTCCACACATGATGAGTGCTTATAATACACAATTTCAGTTGTTTATCAAAGTAAAGTGCCTCAATATTGACTTTTAAGATGGTGCATTGGTGATTCATTAGTGTGTTTGCAATATTCCCTTTCAGTGCCTGTTTCTTAAATAAATGTACCTCTTTACTCATCAAAAGTATAAAATCAGTGAATCAGGACAATCCATCATTCAAGGTAAATAAAAAGTAGTGGGTTTTCTTATATTTGTCCACAGAGAGTGGGTTTTAAATATTGATTTTTGATGGTTCAGGAACACATCCCTGAATTATAGCACTGTGCCTTTGGGAAATCTGTTTCGGAGTTAAGAACGGCCGACATACAAACATTTTTTGAAATGAATCCCGTTTGTAAGTTGGGGACTGCCTGTAATTCCCAAATCTAATTTTTCCTTTAACCCTTATTTCTTTTTCCAACATGACCTGAAGCATTCCTAATTCCTTTCCTGCACGTGCAGCCTCATTATACATGCATACAGTACAGTACAGTATTTAAAAAACTGTGGTGATTTGAGTACATAACATGAAATGTTATGAGGAAGATTCTGCATGTACTACACTTCCCAGAATGCAGTTAACATGTAAGATGTAAGCCAACATGTGTACCAAACATTTTCAACACAACCAAAATAGAGAAAGTCGAACTGCATGAAACTGCAAGAAGGCTCTTCGTGCATTAGTACTGTTATCTCGATCAAATATGTAGATGGGAAATAAAGACCTCCAGCATCTGGCTCATATACATGTGGCAGAAAAGTTAAGCAATCAAGGTCACACATGAAGATTGAGACACATGCTCAAGCTCAAACTATTCATGAATGTTGGCCACCAATCTTCAGGGAGAGCTGGAGATTTGGGAATGAAACTGGACATAGACAACAAGAGTTGTCCAAGTTCAGTTGGAAACTAACACTTGAACTGGTCATTTAGGAGTGAGAAAAATGTGACTTTAACAAGAAAAAGGAAATGGAACTACATACATGCGTAGCTTGTGATTCCATTCCGAGGGAAAAAACCAGCATAGAATGTAAGGAAACAGCAGTTTCTGGGTGAGCCCGGGAGTCTCCCTGATCAAGTCTTACTGATCAAGTGCCATGCTATTTAAGTGTCTTCAGTCGCAGAGTTCTTTGTAAGCCTACCTGGGACCATGAGCCAGAATCTGGTCCCCCTTAGAGAAGAGAAGGAAGGAAGCAATGGCCTATTAGCACTTTACGTGTAAATTATGTCATACTTGTCATCGACTGGGAAAGGACCCAGAAAGGTAGGCGAATAAAAACAGACCACTGTCTGGTTGAAAATTGCAAGCAATGTCCTCACAAGTGCAAAAGAACTCCACCAGAAAGAAAACTAGAACTTCTTCCAAGCAACTCCCATGCTCATTAGCTCCACCACCCCGCAGAGTTGAGGGGAAAGCCTGGGTAAGTCAGGGCCCCCATCATCCAGTTCTTTGAATGATGAAAACCGCCAACCGGAGGGAGGGAGAGTGTCAGGAAGCCTCTAGGGCTCACCCAAAAACTGCCATTTCATTACACTTAATGCTAGTTTTTTGTGGGGAGCCCTGTCGGCTCCCTGAAGGTAACTACCCACAGAAAAGGAAAACAGGAAAACCCAAGAGGCAGCAGCCCCGCTGAACAACCTCTCAAAGAAAGCCGTCTGCTACAAAAACCCCAAGACAACACATAACTGCAGAAGGGCCTGGGATGGTGACAAGAGACCTGGCAACCAGGACTGTGACAGACCCCAAAAACCCCGAGTCCAAAAACTGACAAAAGACAGCCAAAATAGAGACATACTCCCTCACATCATGGGCACAAGGGTATACCAAAGGTTGGTTAGATATAAAGACATCGTGGACAGCCTGAGACACATGAGCCCTGGAACGGAGAACCAGGGAAACCCGATCAACCCAGAGCACGGTCATTGACACAGAACTGGTGGTTCACAGATAGCAGTGTAAATCCACCATCAGACACAGAAGCCACTTGAGCCTTGCCTCGAGCAAAACCCCACCTCGACTCTGAAACCATCAGACGTTCGGGAGACAGAAGCAGGGAAAGAGGAGCAGGGGAAAACCATGCCCACCTGAGAAGGAAGAGGAGGTGCAGGATGAACCAAGGCTGAAACAACCAATGCCCACAAACTGAATCCCCAAAACCCAAGCAGGGAAGCTCCGGGGCCTCCAACCGGGCAACCAACCTAGCCCGTTGCAATAAGGAAAACCGAACATGATATGCGGCTGCTGCCTGATCCAAAAGATTACTAAAGAAGAGACAAGTAATTAGAGCATTAGTGGGGAACAAATCCCGCCAGACCCCGGATCACAGGTGTCCCCAAGTGAAAAATGAGCAAACGAGCATGATATCACACTTGCTGTGCCGCTTGTTTGCCCAGCTTTTTGGGAGGGGTATAGGGGAGCCCCAGACCCCTCGTGCCGGCTATCCACCTGTCAGTTCGAGGCTGGATGTCAAAACGCAAAAAAAAAACGACGACCAGGGTGAGGGAGGGTTGCCGGGGAGCCTCCGGGTCTCACCCAGAAAATGGCATTTCATTACACTCAACGCTGGTTTTCTGGGGGAGCCCCTACGGCTCCCCGGAGCTACATCACAAAAGACAAAAACATGAGGGACTTAGCCGGAGGTGGTCGGCACTCACTCCTCAACTCTAAGTCGAGACAACAAGCTGCAACCGCCGACCCAAAGCGACACAGGCCCAACTAGGCTCAGGAACATTAATGAGGTGACGTGCAGCCAGGACCCTGTTCAACCGCTAAAAACCACATGCCCGAATGTCAGCCCAAGACATGTTACCGAAAATGGCAGTAAGCACAGCCAAGCTTACGAACGTTATGGGCATGGGAATAGACTGCAGGCTGGTTGGACCAAATAACTCTGCGGACAACCTGAGAGACCCAAACCCTGGAACAGGGAAGAAGGGAAACCGGATCAACCCAAAGCACGTCCCCGGCCACAGAGGCTGTGGCGCACAAATTACAGTAGAGAGCCGCCACCGGACACAACACATGATGCGCCTCCGGCCTGACCAACCAAGCATCAACAACCCAAGGACCCTCCAGAATACAAGGTCTCATTCTTCGCCAGGAAAGAAGGAGACGGTTGCAAACAAATAAACCTATCACCTTGACCAAAAGAGCAGAAACCCCTGCGCCGGAGGAGAGCATAAAGCTCCCCTACCCGACCCCCAGAGGCCAATGCCAAGAAAAGAGCTTTGAAAAAACAATCCTGAACCAAAGGGGGCCACAACAAACCAAGGAGAAGACAGATAAGAAAGAACCCGATCCAGGGACCAGGACGGCTCAAGCGATGCATGAGCAGGCCAGAGGTGAAACAACGCCCGAGACAGCTTGCGAAACGAGCAGAAGTAACAACAATACCGAACGCAAGCTGCAGAGGCTCCACCAGCACCGCACAATACGAGGCGACAGTATTCGGCATCTTATGACGGTCCTGCAACAACCACGTGAGAAAGGACAAAACAACCGCTACAAAAAGCGCAGTATACCCACGAAGAAACGAAAAGAGTAAGGAAGGACTGCCAGGAAACCCCATACCACCACCGAGACGAAGCACGCAGGTGGGACACCATCAATGAAGCTACCTGATCACCAAACATATGGTGATGGACTCAGGTCAAAATTACCAGACGCGAAGACTCAAGGAAAAGACCAAACCAGCCCCGTAACGGACCGGACTGAGCATCTGAAAGAGGCAGAGCTGTGGGAAAACCCCCTGGGTGCAGACACTGAGTAAGCAGCACCTGAAACCAAGGCTGTCAGGGGAACCCAGATGGAACGTCCACCAGGGCACCAGGAACCCGAACCCGGCGAGTCGGTGAAAAACTAACCCTAGCGAGCAGACATGCCCCGACCGGAAGAAACCCCCTCGGGACCCTCAAAGGACCAACAAGTCCGATAACGGACGAAAACGAGAAGAAGCCACTTGCAGAAACTGCTCAACCGCAGACTCCGCAAACAGCAAGGACAAAATGGCGACGAAAACTTAAGAGCCAGGGGCCCAGGCAGAGTCCAACGAGGAAACGAGCACCACTAGCCGAAGTGGTGCGAAAACAGCGAAAACAGTGACACCTCATCCCGCAGGATCAGTGCAACCAGCTCCAGCAGGGCAGAATGAAGTATGCGCCACCAATTAATGTTGAGGAGAACCAATTAGGGCGTGTACTGCACTTAAATACAAAAATTTCATATGGAAAATTAACAATTAAAAATAGGCCATTGCTCCTCATGCCTCTCTGAGGGGAAGGGGGCCAGGTTCTGGCTTGTGGTCCCCGGTAGGCCTAGATCTCCATTCACACTGACTGATGTCAAAGTCTAATAATATAGACAGTATATCAGCCTGTATAGCTCCTGGGAGCCAAAGGGGCTTCCTCCAGAAAAGGCACAGATCTGGGCTTAAATTCTTTGTTCTGTGTGACTGTAAAACAGGAGTGGTCACGAACATGATTTTATTTACCAGTAGTGACACTGACATTTAAAATAATGATCCTCACAGTTTCTCAGAAAGTGAGGTGAAAATTGAATACACCACTGTTTAACAAGTCACATTTTATATCAGACAATTACTACAAAAGTTCCTTGCTAATTAGGTTCCTGCTGGAACATAGAGGTGGAGTGTGTGACACAGTAAAACCACAAAAGAGGGGAAATGGCAATGTAGTAGTAGTAGTAGTAGTAGTAGGCATGTAGCCATCTGGTAGAAGGTATGACCAAAAATATTGTAGGTGAATGCCAAATGCAAAAGTGTGACAATATACCTGCAGTACGATGGAAAGACAGACATGAAATAAATATGCTAACAACCATTCATACTAGTAGAATGGTAGAGAATGACAAAGTCAACAGAAATAAAGCAGAAATGTATAAACCAGACTGTCATGGACTATAACAAAAATATGCACTTAGTTGATAAGCAAGACATGATGGTTGGTGCTGTTAAATGTGTACATAAAACCGAGAAGTAGACAAAGAAAGTGTTTTTTCACCTTATTGAGGAAACCATGCTAAACAGTCATAATATGTATACTGTATGGTGAAACAAAGCAATAAACCATTCATGTGTATGTTTAGTCTTGCTGTTTTGACAAAATTACTAACTACATTCAGCAAAGACATTCAAGTTTCATACAGAGGGATTCTTGCCCCAATATTGCCTCGTGCTGCTGCAGACAGACTGGCATTCAAAGATGGTTTTTTGCAACACAAAATAGAGTTCCTACCACCTTCGGGAAACCGGGCAAAAGGCTAACGCGAGTGTTATGTTTGTAAAGAAAACCAAAGTTATGCAAGATGTTACAAGTAAGTAAGTAAGTAATTATCAAAAGAAGGCACCAAACCGGGAAGGCTATGTAGCACCATCAAAGACGCAAAATAATCAGAGGGCGCTAAATATCACCAAGGATGCCAATACGAGAACAAAAACGCATAAGGCGAACGATATCAAAAGTATCCGAGTCACCAAGAATTCTATCGAGGGACAGGTGACCGCGAGGGGCGGTCGGAAAGCAAGACATACGCTCGTCCTGGAAGTCAGGACATTCAAGAAGGACATGCACGACCGTAAGAGGGACAATGCAACTAGGACAATAAGGAGCAGGGCGGCGCTCCATCAAGTGACCATGGGTTAAGCGAGTATGGCCAATACGTAACCTCGCCAGAGCTGTTTCCCACCGCCGGTTACGGTGGAAGGAGGACTGCCACGAGGAAACACAACATTTAAGAGTACGTAGCTTGTTACCAGTAACAGACAACCAAGAAGCCTGCCAACGGGTAAGGACTGAGGAATGGATAACCGGGTAAAAGTCGGAATACGGAATGCCCTTACGAGAGATGGGACAAGAGCGGACAGCTTCCTTGGCGGCAGCATCCGCACGCTCATTTAAAGACACACCAATATGGCTGGGAACCCAACAAAACTCAACCGACTTAAATTTACTGTGAACGAGAAACAGCCAATGCTGGATCTCGACAACCACTGGATGAACTGGATTAAAGGACCCGAGAGCCATGAGGGCACTACGAAAGTCAACAACAACTACAAAGGAAGACTGACAACGAGAAAGTAGGAGACGAAGAGCATAGAGAATAGCATAAAGTTCTGCTGTAAAGATGCTAGTCTCCGGAGGCAAGCGACACATATAAGTGCGATCAGGAAAAACAACAGAGTAGCCAACACCGTCCGCTGACTTAGACCCATCGGTGAAGACAGAAACGGAGCGGGAGTGAGAAGAAAAGTGCTCGAGGAAAAGGCGTTGTAGAACCCTAGGAGGGGTAAAAGCTTTAGTGATACGGGTCAAGGATGTACAAAACCGCAGAAGAGGGACCCTCCACGGGGGCAAAGAAGGAACAACACGAGGAGAAACATCAGAAATACGAACGGAAAGAGAATCCTGCAGGCGAGATAACCGGACAGAAAGAGGGAGGTGGTGAAGAGGAACAGGAACCGCAGGAGGGGTAAAAGTTAAAGCACGACAGAGGCGAGAGGAAGGATGTTGCAAGGACCGCGCAAGATAGCGAAGACAGTAGCGATCACGGCGGTCCTGGAGAGACAGGAAGCCAGTGTCAACATACAAGCTAAGGACGGGAGTCGAACGAAAGGCACCAGAACTGAGGCGCAACCCAGTATGGTGCAAAGCATCAAGACGGCGAAGAGTAGAAGGAGAAGCAGACGAGTAAGCAGGGCAACCATAATCGAGCTTAGACAGGACGAGAGAGGAATGTAAAGCAAGGAGAGTGCACCTATCTGCCCCCCAAGAAGTATGGGACAAGACCCGAAGGAGGGTAAGGGCCTTAGAGCACTCAACACGGAGGTAAGAGATATGGGGAGACCAAGACAAACGAGTATCAAGGAATAACCCCAAAAGCTTCGCGGAATCTTTGTATTCAAGGGGATGACCATAAAGTGACAAAGAGGGACGAAGAACAACCCGTTTCCGCGTAAATGTCATGGCACAAGTCTTAGAAGTAGAGAACTTGAAGCCATGATCAGTGGCCCAAGACGACATGGCATCAATTGCAAGTTGAAGCCGGCGTTGAAGGAGAGGCGAATCATCACCCTGACAACAAAGGGTAAGATCATCGACATAGAGAGCGGAGAAGACACCAGAAGGAAGAGAGGAAAGAAGACCATTGAGGGCAACCAGAAAAAGAGTAGTGCTCAGAACACTACCCTGGGGCACACCTTCGTATTGCTGAAAAGAGGGAGAGAGAGCGGTACCAAGGCGCACCCGAAAGGAACGACGAGAGAGGAAGCTGCGGAGAAAGAGAGGGAGATGACCACGAAGGCCAAAAGAATGAAGTTGAGATAGGATATGATAACGCCAAGTGGTGTCGTAAGCCTTTTCCAGGTCAAAAAGGACGGCAACAACGGAGGTCTTCGCAGCAAAAGCAGTACGAATATAGACCTCCAAGTTCACCAGGACATCTGTCGTGCTGCGGCACTTGCAGAAACCAAATTGAGAAGGGGAGAGGAGGTGATGGTGTTCCAGGAACCACATCAGACGAACGTTAACCATACGTTCAAAGAGTTTGCAAACACAACTCGTGAGAGCAATAGGGCGAATGTCCTTAGGGGAAGTACCCAGAGACCCCGGTTTGCGAACAGGGAGGACAACGGCATCGAGCCAGTCCTCAGGGACTGACGACGACTCCCAGATCCGATTATACAGACTACAAGATGTTACAAACATGGTGCAGTAATTACCTAAGTGTAATTACCTAAGTGTAGTTACAGGATGAGAGCTACGCTCGTGGTGTCCCGTCTTCCCAGCACTCTTTGTCATATAACGCTTTGAAACTACTGACGGTCTTGGCCTCCACCACCACCTCACTTAACTTGTTCCAACCGTCTACCACTCTATTTGCGAAGGTGAATTTTCTTATATTTCTTCGGCATCTGTGTTTAGCTAGTTTAAATCTATGACCTCTTGTTCTTGAAGTGCCAGGTCTCGGGAAATCTTCCCTGTCGATTTTATCAATTCCTGTTACTATTTTGTATGTAGTGATCATATCACCTCTTTTTCTTCTGTCTTCTAGTTTTGGCATGTCTAATGCTTCCAACCTCTCCTCGTAGCTCTTGCCCTTCAGTTCTGGGAGCCACTTCGTAGCATGTCTTTGCACCTTTTCCAGTTTGTTGATGTGCTTCTTAAGATATGGGCACCACACAACAACTGCATATTCTAGCTTTGGCCTAACAAAAGTCATGAACAATTTCTTTAGTATATCGCCATCCATGTATTTAAATGCAATTCTGAAGTTAGAAAGCATCGCATAGGCTCCTTGCACAATATTCTTTATGTGGTCCTCAGGCGATAGTTTTCTATCTAGAACCACCCCTAGATCTCTTTCTTTATCAGAATTTTTTAAAGATTTCTCACATAATATATAGGTTGTATGGGGTCTATGTTCTCCTATTCCACATTCCATAACATGACATTTATTAACATTAAATTCCATTTGCCAGGTGGTGCTCCATATACTTATTTTGTCCAGGTCTTCTTGAAGGGCATGACAATCATCTAAATTTCTTATCCTTCCTATTATCTTAGCATCATCAGCAAACATGTTCATATAATTTTGTATACCAACTGGTAGATCATTTATGTACACAATAAACATCACTGGTGCAAGAACTGAACCCTGTGGTACTCCACTTGTGACATTTCTCCATTCCGATACATTGCCTCTGATTACTGCCCTCATTTTTTATCAGTCAGAAAATTTTTCATCCATGATAGAAGCTTACCTGTCACCCCTCCAATATTTTCCAGTTTCCAGAACAACCTCTTATGTGGAACTCGGTCGAAAGCTTTTTTTAGGTCCAGATAGATGCAATCAACCCAACCATCTCTTTCCTGTAATATCTCTGTGGCTCGATCATAGAAACTGAGTAAATTTGATACACAGGATCTTCCAGATCGAAAACCGTACTGTGTGTGTGTGTGTGTGTGTGTGTGTGTGTGTGCGCGCGTGTGTGTGTGTGGGGCACTGCCCTGTATTATGTGACTTGCTTCACTATCACACCTTCTACAGCTACTGAGTGCTACAGATTTGAGCATAAAAATGTAAATAATGAGTGAGCGTATATAAATGCAGAATATTATTATTTGTTATGTAATTTACTGTAAAACAAGACATATTTGTGCGTACACTCAGTGACACATATTAGTGTGAGTAGCGATGTTCCACACATTTTATTTTATTAGAATATCAGTGACACAACACTGAACAATTTGTGTAAAAAATCTTTAACAAAATATGCAAAAATAAGAAGTAAACAAGAAATTTATTTGCTGTAACTCCTAGTATTTGAGCAAGCCACGCGACCTACCTAGGACCCTCACTGCCTGAACGAGCACATCCTGCTGACATCGTAGGCACATTTGCCAGCCCTGCTACAGCCATGGTAATTGCATTTGTACTTTTCTTTATTTTTCCTTCTTACCAGAGAGGTCTAAAAATGACCATGTTCGTAATTTTTTGTACCACAACAAGCATAATTTGAATTTCCACACACATGCTATGAATTAAAAATATAACTTAAAACAAATTTAGCTTATGTTGTTGTAGTTCGTTTTATTGTTTGATATTGTAGAAATGTGTATTATCAAAGCACCATCTTGAAATGTGTAGTTATTGAACATTTACATAACCTAATCTCCAGTTATCAGAATTTCTGTTCGGTTATTGCAAAGTTTTGCCAGAATTATCAGGATGCAATTTGGCTGGATAACCCAAATATTCGGTTCAAAAAACTTCGGATCACCCAGCTCATACAGAATGTCAGGGAAACATCCCAGCATCTTGGCTCTGTCTCCAAAAGATGTTTAGAGCCTGTGATGTTGTTTTTTTGCAATTCTTGATAAATGTAGAAATAGAAATATAAAATATAGAATATAGTTATATGTTGTAAGTTTTAATAAACATTGCTTGGCATTCGTACTCGAATATGTGAAAGTTGTAGGTCAATGTGTGTTGAAAAAAGTCAAGAAACTAATCCCCTACAAAAACAAATATAGGGATAAGGATAATGTGTTAATAGGTATAATAAGCATACAGGTACTTTAAAAAAGTGATAAGGCCCACATTTGGTCCCCTTCACATAAAGAGACAAAAATATAGTTTGAAATCTGTAAATTTTTTGTAAAAGAAATAAAATAAAAGTCACAATTTCTGCCACCTGTAACTGGTTAACTTATTGACCAATTTTGTCCCCCCTTCAAATACATAGTGACGGGTATGCATTCCCCAAGATGTAGAAGCTAGAACAAAATCTATTATTAACCCTTAGTGTTGCTCAGGGCTAATTAGCAATTGTCACCCACAGGTGCAATTGCACCTGTGGGTGCAATTGCAATCCCCCCAAAAAATCCCCCCTGTGGGTGCAATTGCAATCCCCCCCCAAAAATATATATATATTTTTCTACTAAACCTGTTAATTTGTGTTCTCTGATCATGGGAAAAATAATACAAAAATCGTAAGTGGCATATATTGCCCGCTATAGGGCGGGGAAATCTGGCCAAAAACAGGCGCTGACTCAGCGTGCGTCCCCAGGCGGTCTGTTGCTCCCAGCTGTCAGGCAGGAGTGGCCACAAAGAGATAATTACCTAATTATTTCAATGTTTCTGATTGATTTTTCGTAGTTTTTTTTGCTGTAATATTATTCAATAGTGTGTAGTGTGATATATTTATATAATAAAATGAGTGAATTATCACTGTACTCAAAATTATGGTGTGCATATTGTTGATTCAATTATTATGTTCATCAAACAGTGAACAAATACTTTGTTGGCTATTACACTATATACAATGATTATATATAAGTATTTGCATGTTTTGTTCACCATAACGAACCACTAAGTTGGTATTATGAGTCAAAAAGCAACGAGGGGTGACCACCATACACCAGCCAGCCACTCGCTGCCACTCACTCCCTCAACACCTCACTTGCCCACATTCTCCTCCCACCATACTGTTTTTTATTTTATTCACTCTATACAGACGTTATATATAAGTATCTACATTCGTGTTCACCATAACGAACCACTAAGTTGGTATGCTGAGTGGCACTGGCAGTGGCAGACAGTGGCAGCCCGCCACTGTGTCACTTCCTTCCTCCCTCACCTGACTTGCCACCATTCTCCTCCCACCATACTGTTTTTGCTTTTATATACAGACGTTATATATAAGTATCTGCATGTTTTGTTCACCATAGCGAACAACTAGGCTGGTATAGTGAGTCCAGACAGTAAAAGGTGGTCAGCATACAACGCTACCTCCATCCCCACCAAGATTACTCATCCCACTACAGAGCTAATTATCACAACAATCCTGCTATTATCAGAATCCTGGTCATTTTTATCACAGTCTGGGGTCTTCTGTAATACTATCATCACTAAATAATAGCATGTACAGTACATATATATTATGGCATTTTTAGGCGATGTTGTGGTCACAAGCTGAACAGCAGTGCTGTGAGCTCATGCTACGTGCGTCAGCCTTGGTGGCTCAATCACTACTGAGGCCCTAACACCCGGGAATGTGGCCCATGATTTTTTTTTTTACATGGCGTCTGTTTACAAGAGCCCTGATGAAGGTGTGGTGAACCTCGTGTATCCGTGGGCCATTTAAATCTTGCGTAGTACTACCTGCGCAATTTATTGCAAGTTACTCAACCCTGCATATGACATGTTGCTCAGTTTAAAGGTTAACAAAGGAGAAAAAAAAATCTCCCCTTCCCCCCCCCCCAAAAAAAAACAGCATTGAATGTAATGAAACGCTATTTTCTAGGCGCGACCCGGAGGCTCCCTGGAGCTTACTTGGCTGATATGCTAATGTCAGACTTTGGCATCAGTCATGTGTATGTAGCTCTATGGGCCTACCAGGGACCACGAGCCAGAACCTGGCCCCTTCAGAGAGACATTGGGACCAATGGCCCATAGAAACCCCCGTGTGGTTGTAAGCCTTCTATGTCTGCCATTGACCGGGTCAGGCACCCAGAAAGGTAAGCATCCCAAAACAAACTCCTATTCTGGTGAAAATTTTGCTACCAAAAGCCAAACAAGTGGATAGAACTCCCCTAAAAGAAACGAGCAAACGAGCATGACGTCACATGTAGCCGCACTGCTGTCTGCGCAGGTCCCCCCCTTCTCGGGAGGGAAAAGGGGGAGCCCCAGACCCCCGCTCCGGCTATCCACCCTTCAGTTCTGAGGCTGGATGTCAAAACACATGAAAAAAACACCGACCGGATGGAGGGAGGGAGGGATGCCGGAGAGCCTCCGGGTCTCATCCAGAAAATGGTGTTTCATTACATTCAATGCTGGTTTTCTGGGGAAGCCCCTTCGGCTCCCCAGAGCTAACTACCTACAGAGGAAAAATTAGAGGGACTTACCCGGGAGGCGGTCGCTGCTCACTCCTCAACTCAAAGTCGAGACAACTGGCTGCAACCGCTGACCCAACGTGACACAGGCCCGCTGGGCCCAGGAACGTTCACGAGATAATGAGCAGCCAGGACCCTGTTCGACCGCCAAAATCTCGGCGCCTGAATGTTAGCCCAGGACATGTTGCCAAAACGGCGGCAGAGCTGCAAACATGCGAACGTCACGGGCACGGGGATAGATCGCAGGCTGGCTAGCCCCAATAATCCTGCAGACGACTTGAGAGGCCCACACTCGCAAAAAGGGAAGAACGGAAACCGGATCAACCCAAAGCATGTCCCTGGACTCAGAAGCCATGGCGCGCAAATAACGGTGGAGGGCCGCAACCGGACACAAAATATGATGCACCCCCAGCCTAATCAACCAAGCATCAACAACCCAAGAACCCCTCCGGAAAGCAGCAGTCTCATTCTTTGCCAGAGAAGAAGGAGATGGCTGCAGACGAACAAATCTATCGCCACGACTGAAGGAGCAGAAACCCCTGCACCGGAGAAGAGCATGAAGCTCACCTACCTGACCCCCCAGAAGCTAATGCCAACAGGAAAAGAGCCTTCGAGAAACAATCCTGAACCGAAGGGGCCACAAGAAACCGAGAAAAAAGAAAAGAGAGCACTCTGTCCAAAGACCAGGACGGCTCAGGCGGCGCATAAGCAGGCCGGAGGTGAAACAGCGCACGAGACAGCTTGTGAAACGGCGCAGAGGTAACATCAATACCGAAAGAAAGCTGAAGCGGCTCCTCCAGCGCCGCACGATACGAGGCGACAGTGTTAGGCATAAGATGATGGTCCTGGAACAACCAAGAGAGAAAGGACAACACAACCCTAACAGAAAGCGAGGTACAACGACGAAGACGCAAAGAGAACTGGAAGGACTGCCAGGAAACTTCATACTGCTGCCAAGACGAAGCCCGCAGGTGTGACACTAACAAGGAAGCCACCTGATCACCATAGAGATGATGATAAACTCGAGTCAAAAACACCATACGTGAAGACTCGAAGAGAAGATCGAACCAACCACGTAACGTACCGGTCTGATCTGCTGGAAGAGGCGGAGCCGTGGGAAAACCTCCAGATTCGGATACCAGGCAACCAGCGCCTGAAACCAAGGCTGGGCCGGCCACCACGGGACCAAAAGGACTACTCTCCCCCCCCAGGTAAATCTCCAAGCGAGTCAGGATCTGGAGCAACAACTGAACCTGGGAAAAGAGGTACAGGAACCCCCACCTCGACCAGTCCTACCGAAAGGCATTGACCCCGACAGCCCTGCAGTTGGGGAAAGATGGCACATACAGGGGGAAGGCGCCACAACCACGCCGACACGAAGAGGTCCACCTCGGGGCACCCGAACGCCTGGCAAAGCCAATGAAAGGAGTCAGCGTTGACCATCCATTCCGTGGAAAGGGGAACAGAACGCGACAGGCCGGCGGCCAAGACATTGGCATTTCCCGCACGTGAACAGCCAGGAGAGCTAATCTCGAGAACTCAGCAAACGAGTCACCCAAAGCGACCAGCGCCACAGAGCCAAGGACCACATCGAACCCCCCCCCCCCCCGGTTCAGGCAATGAACCACAGGGGAGCAGTCCAAATGGAGCCGGATCATCGATCCACGGGCGACCCAAACCCTTCGAAGAGCAAACCACACCGCCGCTAAGTCCCGCACCGTGCTGTGGGCTAGACAGAAGGACGGACCACACCGCCGCTAAGTCCCGCACCATGCTGTGGGCTAGACAGAAGGACGGACCCCACCATCCCTGGCCGGCCGGGTGAGCACTGGTCATAAAGCCCCAGCCGAGAGACGACGAGTCCGTAAACACATCGAGCGAGGGCTCGGGATGGTGCCAAGGCACTGAACCCCGAAAAACAGGAAGAGGAAGCCGGCGATGAAGCAGCTGATGTAAGGCCCCCGGGGTCCGAACCCAGTGATCACGAGAGAGATGGAAGGGACATCCCCGAAGGAACCAGAACAGCCGACGAAGCCAAACCCGACTCGGCGGGTAAACCATCACGAAGTTCAGGCTCCCACACAGACTCTCGAGCAACCGCCCAGTGACCCAGGAGCCCTCCAAAAACAGGCACATGCGCGACCGCAGCAGAAGGAGATACTCCGGAGGAAGAGACAAGGAAGCGGCCCCACAACATAACCAAGCCAGTCCATGAACCCGGATGAATCGGGACGTGCCAATAAGCGTCCCGAAGGTCCAGGGACACCATCCAAGGGCCCGGCACCTACAGGAGCCAAACCTGGGACAGCGTCCGAAAGTGGGGGCAATGAACCCAGGGAGTTCAGATGAGACAAGCCCAGAATTAACCTCAGGTTCACACAGTCCCGTTTCGGCACTGGGAGCAGACGAGAGACCCATCTAAGGGATGACATCGTTTCGACGATGCCCAAGAGCACCCACTCCAGGACAACTTGACGGAGCGCAGGGGAAGAGGCCTGCCCTGCCAGCCCCAAACACCCCGAAGGAGGAGGGGCCACCCAACGCCACCGCAGGCTGAAGGAAACGACCCGAAACGCCCACAAATCATGGGACCAGGCATGTGCGAACAGCGCAAGCCTTCCCCCCCCCCCCCATCACCGCACCGCGAAAGGGCCGGCGCCCTTTACGAGACCCAGAGCCTCGCACAGCGAACACCGCGCCGACCAGACGAAGGCGGGTCCGAACCCAAAACTAGCACCTGTGGCCTACCACGACGAGCGGCGGAACCCCAAACCCTGACACGACCCCTCCGGGAAAGCAACCCCCCCCCCCCCCCCGAGGGGGTCCTTTCCTGAAGGACTTGGTTCTCCCGGGATCCCCCGGAGAACCAACAATTCCGACTTTGGATGGGAACTGGCCGAAGCAGCCTGAATATACTGCGCCCACGGCCGAAGGTGCAAAAGGAAGAGGATAAAAAGGCGAAGACAACCTAAGAACCAGGGCCCAGGCAGAATCCTGAGAGGAGGCAAGCACCACCTGCCGACACGCAAGCCAGGAAGCATAAAACAGTCAAACCGCATCCTGCAAGATCGACGCAAAGAGCTTCAACAAGGCAGACGACGAGCGAGCCACTGAGCCCAAGACACCAGACCCAGGAACGGCCCCAAGCGTCCCCACATCCTCCGCATGCCAGTCAGAAGACAGCTCCAGGAGAGAAAAGAAACACAAGATCGAAGCCAAGAGGCCACGGGCGCACAAGTCCTCAGCAACCTGCGCTGCCGAAAGAGAGGGAACCTGCACATGGAGCTGCAGCACGCTTATATCCTGGGGAAGGGCCGGGGTAAACAAACACTCATTGAGGTGCTCAAGGTCGTCCCGCAGGAAAACCTGAACCACCGTCGAAGCCTCGCACCACTCAAGCATGCGGGAACGACAGAAGGAATGCCAGGCCTCCAAAGCAAAAACAGGACAATCCGCCAGCAAAGACGACGCCGGAAATTCGTAATGGACCCAGAAAGGGAACAACGGCTCAAACCTGAAAGAAGACGGATCAATAAGCGAGGCATAATCCAGGTCGAACAGGAGGTAAGCTACTAGGGCCGCCCGCACCGCAGACGGTAGGATGCGGTAAGCCGAAAACCTTCGGAAGGACGGAACCGAACCTGGGGAGGGGTAGACACAAAATCCAACTCGTACGCAGAGGGATGGGAAAAAAGAACCTCCCTTCTTGTAACAATAAGCCCCGCTCAGAGGGTAAAAAAACCCAGGCGGGGTCCAGCAGGCCACAAGGCCCCCAAGTCAGCCCATCCCCTGCCCCAGGATCCTCCTCCGCAGGATCCAGGGCCAAGTCATCCCCCAGAGCACCGGCCCCTAAAAAAAAGGCCGGTGTAGCCAAGTAAGCCAGACGGAAGGGGGCCCACTGGTCAATCCAGTGACAACACCACTGGCTTCAGCAGGGAGATCAAACTCAAATGCCTCCGTCGCCACAACGGAAGAGGCATCCCCCGAGACAGCCCGAGTCTCAAGACAATCTAAACCCCTACCCTGACTCCGAAACCCTCAGATGTTTCGGGGCAGGAAGCAGGGGAGGAGGACCAGAATGAACCACAGGAGAGGAAGGATGAGGGGGTGCGGACTGAACCAAGGTCGAAGCGAGTCCCAGCCCCCAAGTCCCTGAGCAGTCCCTGAGCAGTCCCCATATGCAAAATAGGACAGCCTCGGGACATCCAGGTGGGCAACCAACCTAGTGCGCTGCAACAGCTTAAAGCGCTCATGCAATGCCTGCGCCGCCTGTACCCATAGAGCATCATCAGTAGATTGGGTAAACCGAGTCACTAGCAAGCAACAAAACTCACAGGACTCCGAGTTGAAAGTGTCACTGACCCAACAGGCTGCATGATGGAAGCAAAAACAGTGAGGGTCACCCTGAGACAAGGGGACCGAGCAACCCTCGAACTCGCACGTAGTGAGGGGGGGACTACAGGGACACATCCATCGGACCCACGCATCTCCTAGGGGTTTCCCAGGGTCCCGAGACGGAACTTATGCTCAGGGAATCCCAGGCAGGGTACTGCTAACCGGCGCCCAAAACTACCAAGCAACTTACAAAAGCTGAACCTCAGAGACGTGTCCACCTAGCAGGGGGCACCACCAGAAGAACCGTGCTCTGGCCACAAGCAAAAATGGGGAAAGCAAGGCAGAAACCCCCACAAGGTAAAAAGAAACACAAAACCCCGCAAGAGGACAACTTACCCCAAGGAACAGAGCCGTTTAAATCTATGACCTCTTGTTCTTAGATTTAAACTAGCTAAACACAGATGCCGAAGAAATGTAAGAAAATTCACTTTCGACAAACAGAGTGGTAGACGGTTGGAACAAGTTAGGCAAGAAGGTGGTGGAGGCCAAGACCGTCAGTAGTTTCAAAGTGTCATATGACAAAGAGTGCTGGGAAGACGGGACACCACGAGCGTAGCTCTCATCCTGTAACTACACTTGGGTAATTACACTTAGGTAATTACCTAGGGATGAGAACCCTAGGCGCATGCAGCCCGAGTACTGTAGAATAACTCCTGGCTCTCGCACCCCCTGGAAAACAGCACCACACTCAGAGCACAGTGCTGGAATCACTGGAGCCATTGCACATGACCTCCGCCTCTAACATCAGCCTTAGAACTGACGGGTGGATCGCCGGCGCGGGGATCTGGGGCTCCCCCTTCCCCCTCCCGGGGAGGGAGGAGCTGCGCAGACAGCTGCGCAGACAGCGGCGCAGCGACGTGTGACGTCATGCTCGTTTGCTGGTTTCTTTTAGGCGAGTTCTGTCCACTTGTTCAGCTTTTTGTAGCAAAATTTTCATCAGAATAGGGGTTTGTTTTAGGATGCTTCCAACCACACGGGGGTTTCTATAGGCCATTGCTCTCCATGCCTCTCTGAGGGGGCCCGGTTCTGGCTCGTGGTCCCCAGTAGGCCCAAAGAACTCCATACACATGACTGATGCCAAAGTCTGACATTAGCATATCAGCCAAGTAAGCTCCGGGGAGTCGAAGGGGCTCCCCCCACAAAAAAATTATTGAATATTTGTGAAACTAACAGATATTGGCATTGGGAAATATATTTATATGATATATAACAAAATATAGCATGACAACATACTTACTCATTATTATTTGTTATTATGCATTACTCAGTAATGCTAGAAAGGCACCAGCTGCATATCCACTTTGTGGACACTTCTTATTACTACTGTACTACTCTTCTTTGTGCGTCGGACAAGTGCTTGCATCTCTTTATTTATGCATTATCTCTCAGTTCCAGTTAATAAGAGCTGTTCTTATAATCAGAACTTTTTTTTTTTAAATATTCATATAAAATCCATTTCCTAAAATATTGGGATGAAATTTTCACGACGTTGTTGCCAAATAACGTGAGATTTGTATAACATTTTCAAGTAATTTTGATTAAATTTTAATATTTTTTTAACTCCTGGCCCTCTTAAGTGTGTTTGTAAAGCACTGTGTGTAGGTGGTGTCTTGTGTTATTTTGGTTCATTCACCTACTTAAGAGTAACTGTAACACATGGTCTATATTCCACCAACCTTGGTCCCCTTTAGTATGTAATGAATGGTATATAAAGTCTAACTTTTGTTGTTATTAATGTAAATGTTTCTCTTAGTTAAAATACCAGTCTGTTTTATTTGTGTTAATTTTTATGTTTCATTTGTAAGGGTTTGAGAGAATAATAAACTGAATATTAGTAAATGAAACAATTTATTACCTAAGTGTAGTTACAGGATGAGAGCTACGCTCGTAGTTTCCCGTCTTCCCAGCATTCTTTGTCATACAACGCTTTGAAATTACTGACGGTTTTGGCCACCACCACCACCTCACCTAACTTGTTCCAACCGTCTACCAATCTGTTAACAAAAGTGAATTTTTTTATATTTCTCCAGCAGTTTTGTTTCGTTAGTTTACAGGAAAGTGTAAATCTATGACCTCTTGTTCTTGAAGTTCCAGGTCTCAGGAATTCTTCCCTATCAATTTTATCGATTCCTGTCACTATTTTGTACGAAGTTATCATATCGCCTCTTTTTCTTCTATCTTCTAGTTTTGGCATATTTAATGCCTCCAACCTCTCCTCATAGCTCTTGTCCTTCAGTTCTGGGAGCCACTTAGTGGTATGTCTTTGCACATTTCCCAGTTTGTTGATGTGCTTCTTAATTAAGATATGAGCACCATAAAACCGCTGCATAGTCCAGGTTTGGTCTACTAAAGGTTGTAAACAATTTCTTTAGTATTTCACCATCCATGTATTTAAAAGCAATTCTGAAGTTAGAAAGTGTAGCATAGGCTCCTTGCACAATGTTCTTAACCACTTAACTGCGCCAACCGAGTATTCTCGGTCGGTGGGAAACTGCGCCAATCAAGGAAACGCTTTTTGATTTTTCGGTACCAATTCTAAATGTGTACGAAATGGACTCTTAGGACCTCCACTGAGAGGCAGCCATCTTGGAAAAAATTCCCAGAATGCCCTAGGGCTGCTGGCTGGGTTAGTACTTAATGAGCAACCATGGGTGGCGCACGCGCCTCTGGCTCCCAAATACCTGTCCGATGTGGTGTTGAAATATAACGCTCTGTCGGTGAAATTCAAACCTTATTGTTTGAAGAACATAAGGGTCATAATATTGGTGAAGCTAGGCGCAATAAGGACCTAACACAAGATTTTCTGAGACCTGGAACTTTAAGAACAAGAGGTCATAGATATGAACTAGCTAAACACAGATGCCAAAAAAATATAAGAAAATTCACTTTCGCAAACAGAGTGGTAGACGGTTGGAACAAGTTAGGTGAGAAGGTGGTGGAGGCCAAGACCGTCAGTAGTTTCAAAGCGTTATATGACAAAGAGTGCTGGGAAGACGGGACACCACGAGCGTAGCTCTCATCCTGTAACTACACTTAGGTAATTACAAAGGACGGATGCAAGTGATACAGCACCTATGAGGATGATACAGCGAGCGTATCCAGTTGTAGCTCTGAGCATCACCCGTGCAATCCTATGCTATCTCCAATTTATTTAGATGATACATAGATGAACAGTGTTAGTGGCTTTCATGGCGGTGTTTGCCATAGATATTTTCAAGAATACCTGAATCTCTTCCTGACTGACTGACAGACACTCTTTGAGGCAAGCTGAATCTCTTTCTGACTGACGGACACTCTTTGAGGCAAGCTGAATCTCTTCCTGTGTGGGACCATACAAAGCGATCTTTTCAAGACTACCTAACAAATTGATCTTTTCCTATAATCTTTTCAATACTACCTTATGCTTTACAAGCTTGGCTACATACAACCTACAAGTACTAAAGCCAAGGATGTACGTGAGTGCGTTATTTGCAAGCACACAGAATGAAGAAACAGATAGTGAAAATTTATTTGTACCTGGTGCACTGAGAGCAAAGTCGTGCTTTGCACCATGGACTACTTCGTTGATTATTACTCACTTCCATAATACTGAGTGTGTAATACAGTGTGTTACTGTGTAAATAGTGTGTGAAACTGTACATATTGTAATTTTAGTGACTTTTTAACAGGTAATATTGCGACAATAAACATTTATTGTGGACACATTACTAACACATGTATCACAGTTCCATGGAACATTATGAAAGTTCTACTGTATACATATTGTTAAGGACACAAATATGCATCATATAAAAAAAAAAAAAATATATATAACCGCATTGGAAATACATAAAACAAATAATTGAAAATATATTTGTGGCAACACCTGGTGCTTGAATGGCCCGCGCGACCGTGTCTGGGCGATTCACGCACGGGCGACCAGGCCCTGATGACGTCACAGCGCACCTTGTCCACGTCCCCACAGCCAAAGTAAGTGGAATTTGGTATTTATTTTTACAGAGACATGTTCAGGGAAGGGAATTTATCATTCTACAAAGAAAATATAATTTTTTGGGAACACTTTATTTCATGCGCATCGGGGAAATTTCACAATAAACTCAGCGCAGGACGGTGGTTAATGTGGTCCTCAGGTCATAGTTTTCTATCTAAAACAACCCCCTAGATCTATTTCTTTATCAGAATTCTTTAAAGATTTCTCACATAATTTATAGGTTGTGTGGGGTCTATGTTCTCCTACTGCACATTCCATAGCATGGCATTTATTCACATTAAATTCTATTTGCCAAGTGGTGCTCCATATACTTATTTTGTCCTGGTCTTCTTGAAGGGCATGACAATCATCTAAGTTTCTTATCTTCCCTATTATCTCAGCATCATCAGCAAACATGTTCATATAATTCTGTATTCCCTCTGGTAGATCGTTTATGTAGACATTGAACATTACCCGTGCAAGAACTGAACCCTGTGGTACTCCATGTGTGACATTTCTCCAGTCCAATACATTACCCCTGATTACGGCCCTCATTTTTCTCTAAGTTAGAAAATTTTTCATCCATGTTAGAAGCTTATCTGTCACCCTTCCAATATGTTCCAGAACAACCTTTTATGAGGTGCAACACGGGGGGGGGGGGGGGGGCTGGATCAACTCTCTATCCTTTCTTTTAACCCCTTACTCTATACCCATATTCTGATTTATCTTTCTTCAAACCAAGGGACCCCAGAGCTACTAGGGAACAGGCCCGGTTCCGTTTTACATTTGTCTGCTATCCCTTTTTCAAAATTTCTTTCTGCCTCTCTCCTCACTGCCATGTAGTTGTTTCTCGCATCTTTGTATCGCTAGTATGTTTAGGAGTTTGGCCTCTTCCTATACTGATTCCATTTTTGTGTATTGATCTCTGGTATTCTCGCAATTTCTGTGGAACCAATCCTGTTTCCTAGTTCTGCATCTCTGCTTTGGTATAAATTTTTTTGCCTTTATCATATATTTCACAAATCTTGACATACTGTACATCTCATTTACTTCATTTACTAACGGCAAGTCTTTCAAGTCAAATTCCTTCAAGAAATTTCCAAGTTCCCCATAATGTCCTCTCCTGAAATCAGGTTTTTCAACTGCTTCACCCTCCTTAATTTTCTTTCAGATTATAACACATTGCATACTTTATTCCCTAAAAGACATGATCACTTTTACCCAAGGGAGGAAGGTATTGAATGTCAAATATCTCTTCCTCTTTCCTGGTAAATATCAAATCCAGCATGGAGGGAACAGACCCCTTCCCTCATCCTCGTAGCTTGTTTAACATGTTGATACAAAACTGTTTCCAGGATGAGGTTAACAAATCTACAGGTCCAAAAGTCCTCTGTTCTAGCTTCATATGCCTCCCAGTCTATGAATTTCAAGTTGAAGTCGCTGACTACCAACAGTCGTGATCTATCTTTATCGGCTCTCACTATAATTTCTCTCCTTATTGTTATAAAACCCTCTCATTTATTATCCAGCTAATCCTTTGTCCGTGTGTTGCTTGGCAGTGGACTATATGCATTTATGATCATTAGTTTATCATCCTGATTGCAGATCTCTAGTGCTATTATGTCAACTTCTCATGGATTGGCAATCATTGTTTCGTTTACCTTTAGGTGTTCTTTCACAGCACAGCAATGCCACCGCATTGCTGTGCTGTGAAAGCACAGCGCATTGCTGTGCTGTGTGCTGTGCTTGTATCATGCGGTGTTGGCTCTGCCAACACCGCATGATACAAGAGGGCAGTATTTGGTATAAGATGCCAATCACGAAAAAGACCAAGATGGAAAAGAGAGGAAAAAAACCACCTTCTCAGACACCCAAAAACAGCAACGAAGAGAAAGTGACGAAATGAACATGATGAAACCTCATACTGCTGCCTTGAGGAGGACAGCAGGGAAGACACTAACATAGCCACCTGATCACCGTAGAGATGGCAATAAATAAGCGTCAAAAATTCCAGATGCAGAGTGGAGAAGTGAGAAAAAGCGAAGTACTTTACCGGGACAACTCTCTGATAGAGCCAGAGCCATGAAAAAATGCCCAGGTTCAGACACCGAGAAAGCAGCGCTTGAAACCAAGGCTGAGCCAGCCACCAAGGAACCAAAAGCATCACTCGCTGCCTGTAGGACTCCAATCACGCCAGGACCTGTAGCAACAGCCGAACCAAAGGAAACCGGTATATGAACCCCCACCTCAACCAGTCCAGTCAAAAGGCATCCACGGGGAGAGCCTCGCTATCAGGGAACAGCGCCACATACAAAGGAAGGCACTGAGCCCATGCCAACATGAAGAGGTCCCCGTCCGGGCACATGAACATCCTGCAAGGCCACAGGAAAGAGGCAGCATCGATGATTCATCCCGTAGGCCACCAATATACTGCTATTATAGTTAGCAGTATAATCGTCATTACTCACCCTCCATTTTCATTACTTATAAAGTGTTCCTTTATTTTATAAATCATTATTTGCCTTCACTTTCCCCCCGTACTCTGCAAACAAATTTATTCAATATAATTAAAAAGAACTAGAATAAAGCAAATAAGTGGCAAGAAAAAATTAAGTTAGAGAGAGACAATGCTATGCCTTTGTACTGTATGTTCCAATAAGACTGGGGTAACACAAAAATTTGGTATAGTTACTATTAAATGCAGTCTGACTGGATCATTAAAAAAAATATATGCTGCATTATTAATTTTACTGGAGAGATTACATTATTTATAAACATTTTTTAACTGAATTTAAATAAAAAAAATCTCCCATATACTGTATTTCCCTTAATTGCTGAGAGTATATGCATTGCAAAACATTTGCCCATGTTTCTCCAATACCATGACTACCTAACTAAACAATTTGGCGATAATTGTGACCAGAGACCATAATCGAAGAAATAAATGTCATGCACTGTGCCACACTACCTATCACGTGCTGTTTCATGTCACGCAGGCTCAATTTCTCATAGCTCTTCGAAAGGTCATTCACCTGAGAAAACAAATGGCATTTACCTTACGCAGTGGTTAATAATATCCTATACGCTGATTATGATGCAAACAAATATTCCATACGTTCGACCATTAATAAAACTGTAGTGAAACTGCAGCCAAACCCAATTTCTACATAAAATGCAGAGTTCATGTCTTAAATAGTTTAATAAATGAGAATTGTTACAACAGAATAAAAAATAAAATAGATTTAATGTTATATACAATAAACACTTCAATATGGAAATATATAAGAGCAATTCATCATGTCCAATGCTTAGCAGCAATTTTAGTACAGTATTATATCAAGCAAAGTATGGATTTTGAGGCATTTTGAACCTGTTGAAATGCAGCAAATTCAATAATCTTTTACATAATAATCAATCCCAGCAGTACTACATAGTCACGTTCTCTGTTTCCGCCATCCAATGGCTTATTTATTGTTTCTCCTACGAGACATCAATCTTTACTTTCATGAGAAATAGTTAAAAAGAGTAAGATACCAAAATAAAGTTTATATTTAGAAGACATCTCCTGATGCAGCAAAATACCCACAGTATACTACGCACATTTTCAACTGATTTTTCAGGCAGCCCTGTTTACAGGAGTTGTAGCTGATGTGTGGAAAAAGGCTAACATAGTTCCAATCTACAAAAGTGGAAGCAGGGAAGACCCCCCTTAATTATAGACCGGTATCATTGATAAGTGTAATGGTCAAAATATTGGAAAAAGTAATTAAAACTAAATGGGTAGAACACCTGGAGAGAATTTATATAATATCGGACAGACAGTATGGTTTTCGATCTGAAAGATCCTGTGTATCGAATTTACTCAGTTTCTATGATCGAGCAACAGAGACATTACAGGAAAGAGATGGTTGGGTTGACTGCATCTATCTGGACCTAAAAAAGGCTTTTGACAGAGTTCCACATAAGAGGTTGTTCTGGAAACTGGAAAATATTGGAGGGGTGACAGGTAAGCTTCTAACATGGATGAAAAATTTTCTGACTGATAGAAAAATGAGGGCAGTGATCAGAGGCAATGTATCGGACTGGAGAAATGTCACAAGTGGAGTACCACAGGGGTTCAGTTCTTGCACCAGTGATGTTTATTGTCTACATAAATGATCTACCAGTTGGTATACAGAATTATATGAACATGTTTGCTGATGATGCTAAGATAATAGGAAGGATAAGAAACTTAGATGATTGTCATACCCTTCAAGATGACCTGGACAAAATAAGTACAGTATATGGAGCACCACTTGGCAAATGGAATTTAATGTTAATAAATGCCATGTTATGGAATGTGGAATAGGAGAACATAGACCTCACACAACCTATATATTATGTAAGAAATCTTTAAAGAATTCTGATAAAGAAAGAGATCTAGGGGTGGTTCTAGATAGAAAACTATCACCTGAAGACCACATAAAGAATATTGTGCGAGAAGCCTATGCCACGCTTTCTAACTTCAGAATTGCTTTTAAATACATGGATGGCGATATACTAAAGAAATTGTTCACGACTTTTGTTAGGCCAAAGTTAGAATATGCAGCGGTTGTGTGGTGCCCATATCTTAAGAAGCACATCAACAAACTGGAAAAGGTGCAAAGACATGCTACTAAGTGGTTCCCAGAACTGAAGGGCAAGAGCTAGGAGGAGAGGTTAGAGGCATTAAATATGCCAAAACTAGAAGACAGAAGAAAAAGAGGTGATATGATCACTACATACAAAATAGTAACAGGAATTGATAAAATCAATAGGGAAGATTTCCTGAGACCTGGAACTTTAAGAACAAAAGGTCATAGATTTAAACTAGCTAAACACAGATGCCGAAGAAATATAAGAAAATTCACTTTCGCAAACAGAGTGGTAGACGGTTGGAACAAGTTAGGTGAGAAGGTGGTGGAGGCCAAGACTGTCAGTAGTTTCGAAGCGTTGTATGACAAAGAGTGCTGGGAAGACGGGACACCACGAGCGTAGCTCTCATCCTGTAACTACACTTAGGTAATTACACTTAGGTAATTATATAGCTATTATTATTACAAACACTGCTATTATTATGAGATGTCTGTCACTAAATCATGAATACGATTAATTTTCTACAAGAATACTTTCTAAAGGAACATGAGGTCACGCTGCACGATGCACAGATGCATGAAACCTCGGCTGTGTGCTATGAATGTCTGCCTCCTCCTTTGAACATCATAACTAGCATTGTGTTCACTGTTATCTGAACCTTGTACACAATTTTTTTACAGTCAGGCTCATCACAAAGTACCTGGAATTACTTATTTTATTCAGCATTGTTAAGTGGTGCTGTGGCCCCCAACCTGCACAGCTGTTTGCTGCTGCCATGTGAGCCAGCTTTGGTCGCTCTGGCACTCCTGAGGCTCTCGGAACCAGGGGGATACGTAGACAAATTTTTTTGTTTTTTTTCAAGATACTGTCTGTTTACTGCAGTCCTGAGGAAAAGGATATGAGCCCCGTGTACAAGCAGGAGTTTTGAATCTTACGACATACAGTACGGTACTGACAAATGTTGTATGTTGGGCAGCACACACCCTTTACCCATGATAAACAGTAGAGTGGTTAAGATCAAAATTATGTTGTTTTTTTTTGCAAATTTCAACATTTTAGCTGGTTTGAAGCTGTTTTATGCATACATCTAATTTCATGAAAAAATATGAAAAATTAATACTTTACAGCATGTAGGTATGCCTGTGTGTCCATTATTTTTCTCACATGTGCAAGCCGGGGACGCAGGTCGCATCCCTGGTTAAAATATATTTATTAAAATTCAAATTTTTATCTGATCATTCTGGAACTGGTTTCAAAATGTTAGATTGCACACAATTTGATACCATAATGACAACGTACCCTGACAAATTAAATTAGCAAAAAAAAAAAAAAAAAAAAAAAAAAAAAATATTTAAATACTTGCTAAAATTCTATTTATTGTTCTATTATTATGGGACTAGTTTTAACATGCGCTCCTTTAGATTGTGAACAATTTGATATAAAAATGAACGATGTAGATTGAAAATTGTTGTGAGAACACTGGAAAGATTATAAATATTTTTGTGGTGATGAGCGTCCAAAATATCTCCAGATACAGGTATTTATTTTGAGCGTCCAAATATTTATATTTGTTAAAATTCCATTTATTGTTCTATTATTATTATGGGACTAGTTTTAAAATGCACGCCTTTATATTGCAAACAATTTCATACCAAAATGAAAGATGTAACACGAAAATTGATGTTATCAAACTGAAAAGAGTATACACATTAGGTTGCGGATGTGCCAATTGGTGCTCGCTCACGGATAACGGTTGTCCAACTTTAGGCTTTGCTGTGGGGGGGGGGGGTCGCTGTAGGGGAATTCTATTGTGAATACAATGATACCGAAAGGAACAATGTAGCACGAGAATTAATGTGAGAAAACTGAAACGAGTACTGTATACACATTTTACTGCTTTTATGTGCTCACGAGTAATGTTCGGCTGACTTTCGGTTTTGCTGTGGGGGGTCGCACCGGGCATTTGGACCTTATGTGCACATACCCCCATAGGGAATTCTATTGTGAACACAATGATACCAAAAGGAATGACATAGCACAAGAATTAAGGTGATAAAACTAAAACGAGTATACACATTTCAGTGTCACTGCACGCTCGCCCGAAACGTCTGGAGCATTTCGGGGAAGTCTGCGACGCTCACAAGCCGAGCGCGAAAGTGTTAACAAAATTATGTATTGAACAATATTACTGAAAAAATCAATCAATCAAGAGACATCTAAATAAATTAATAAATCTTTGCAGCAACTCCGACCTACAGTGAGGTGTCAAATATTAGGGGAACTCCCGGTTTGCCTCCTGCCTTTTAATTCGGGGGGCACTGGCGGGCAGTGACCTACAGTGAGGCAAGGCCACTGCCACAGTGCTATTGTTTCCTGAACACTTGTGAACTGTGATTTTTTTTCCAGGGATATTCCTGCGCGAGCCCTAAGCCTCTAGCTGACCCACTAAGTGTTGCTTGGTTCTGTTTTACTTGGGCGGAGTATGAGTATTTAGTGAACTATGATGTCACTGAAATTGGCATGCTTCACCAAAGCTAAAGTCATTCACAAGTCAATCACACAAACAAAATTTTTCCTTTGATCAGGAAACAAATGTTAACAACATTACAAGGAGCAATTTTTTATTTATTTTGATCTTGTATACCTGGGGCTGTCAGCTATAAACAGGGACACAATGCAGGGATTAACCCTGCAAAGCCCTAAAGATAAGGAAGGGATTATCAGCAAGCCAGAATGAATCAGGAACCTTTTACCTAACACAAAAAGCTCAAGCTGACCTAAACCTAAAAGAGGGTGAGTTTATTAGGGAAGCAAGGTCCTGATCCTGTGGATGGGTTTTGTCCACCCGTTGGAATGGGTGGACAAAAAATGTCCACCAATGCCAATGCTTCGGGCACCATATTCCGTGCCCGAAGCCTGATACAGGTAGGCATCATCCAACAGAGCAGAATCAAAGCCAGGTAGTAGTTGTGTAGGTGAAGGCTCTAACATTCCCGGTGGGAAGGGATGGCTCAATTGTCTCTGCTGATGAAGTGGATGGGGCAACCCAAGAAGTATGCTACAACACGTTCACAAATGTCACATTTGAAAATAATACACTCAAATATATTTTTCAACCAACAGTACAAACTCCTAAAACTATATGCCGTTTATGAATATGTACTAGCAATACCTGTATATGTCAAGGAATTTTATCTGTAGTTTTAAATATAAAAAAAAGCGTTGGATGTAATGAAACGCCATTTTATGGGTGAGACCCGGAGGCTCCCCAGAGCTATCTAGGCTGATATGTACATTATTAGACTTTGGCATCAGTGTGAATGGAGTTCTAGGCCTACCGGGGTCCACGAGCCAGAACCTGGCCCCTTCAGAGAGACCTATAGAGCAATGGCCTATAGAAATGTACATGGGATTTGGAGCATTCTATGTCTGCCATCAACCGGGCCAGGCACCCAGAAAGGTAAACGCCTCAAAACAAACCCCTATTCTGGTTAAAACGACTAAAATAGACAAATGAGTGGACAGAACTCCCCAAATGAAAATCAGCAAATGAGCATGACATCACAAGATCCACGCAGCTCCCCCTCCCTGACGCCGGTGATCTACCCTCCGGTTTGAGGCTGGATGTCAAAACACGTGAAAAAAACGCTAACCGGAGGAAAGGGGGGTAGCCAGGGAGCCTTCGGGTCTCACCCAGAAGATGGCATTTCCTTACATTCAAAGCTGGTTTTCTGGAGGGAGCCCTACATCACCAAAGACAAAATCTAGCGGGACTTACTCGGGAGGTGGTCAGTGCTCGCACCTTACCTCGAAGTTGAGACAACAGGCTGCAACTACCAACCCAAAGCGACAAAAGCCCTACTAGGCCCAGAAACACTAACGAGGTAGAGTGTAGCCAGGACCCTGTTCGACCGCCAAAAGCCCCGTGCTCGAATGTCAGTTCAGGACATGTTACCGACGACAACAGCCAAAGCAGCAAACTAACGAACGTTATGGACACAGGGATAGACTGCAGGCTGGCTAGACCAAATAACCTTGCAGAAGACCTGAGAGACCCAAACCCTAAAACAGGGAAGAAGAGACACTGGACCAACCCAAAGTGTGTCCCCGGTCACTGAGGCAGTGGCGCACAAATAATGGACGAGAGCCACAACTGGACACAACACATGATGTACCAACCTCCGCCTGACCAACCAAGCATCAACAACCCAAGGACCCCTCCGGAGAGCAGCAGTAGCATTCTTCGCCAAAAAAGGAGACAGCTGCAAACAAACAAACCTATCACCTCGATCAAAAGTGCAGAAACCCCTGCGCCAGAAGAGAACAAAAAGCCCCCCAACCCGACCCCCAGAGGCCAATGCCAACAAGAAAAGAGCCTTCATAAAACAATCCTGAACCGAAGGGGCCACAACAAACCGAGAAGACAAATAAAGGAGCACTCTGTCCAAAACAAGGACAGCTCAGGCGGTGCATGAGCAGACCAGAGGTGAAACAACGCCCGAGAATGCTTGCAAAACGGTGCAGAAGTAACAGCAATACAGAAAGCAAGCTGCAGCGGCTCTGGCAATGCTGCACAATATGAGGTAACAGTACTGTATTCGGCATAAGATGACGGTCCTGAAACAGCCACGAGAGAAAGGACAAAACAACTTTAACCGAAAGCGAAGTACAGCGATGGAGAGACAAAAAGAACCAGAACGACAGCCAGGAAACTCCATACTGCCGCCGAGACGAAGCTCGCAGGTGGGGACAGCAACCAAGAAGCCACCTGATCACCATATACATAGTGATAGACTCAAGTCAAAAAGACCAAACACGAAGACTAGAGGTGAAGATCGAACCAGTCTCACAACGGACTGGAACGATCTGTTGAAAAAGGCGAAGCTGCGGGAAAACCTCTGGGTTCGGACACCGAGCAAGCAGCGCCTGAAACCAAGGCTGGACCGGCCACCATGGGGCCAAGAGAACAAAACCCGAACCCCTAAAAGATGTACACGGGCCACCACAACCCGAGTGAGGCATGTGAACACGCGAGGAGCCAGGTTTAACCCGAATGGGAGACAACGAAAGCGGTATCCAAGATGCCCCACAACAAACCCGAACCAGTCCCTGAACCCTGGATAAATCAGACGTGCCAATACGCGACCTTGAGATCCAGGGACACCATCCAAGAACCCGGGTCCAACGGAAGCCGGACCTGGGACAGAGTGGTCATCCAAAAGGAGTGCAAGAAACCCAAGGGTTCAGACGGCGCAAGAAACACAAGGGTTCGAGACTGGAAACAGGCGGGAGTCCCACCTGAGGGACGACATCGTTTTGACCACACCCGAGCAAACAAACTCCAAGATGACCTGACAGAGCGCTGGGGAAGAGGCCCGCCCCGTCAGCCCTCCCCCCCTCCCCCCCCCCCCGAAGGAGGGACCACCTGACGCAACCGCAGACCACCGGAAACGACCCAAAACACCCACAAATCGTGAGACCAGGCACAAGTGAACAGAGCAAACCTCCCCCATTGCCCTGTCAATGGGGCAAACCACGAAAGGGCCAACGCCCCTTACGACAACCTGACCTGCACACAGAGTGATCTCCACGCTGACCAGATGCAGACAGAACCGAAGGTAACAGCACTCTAAACCTGGCACCTGTGGCCAACCCCGACGATCGGAACCCCGAGCCCTGGCATGACCCTTCCGGGAGGACCCCCCACCCCCCTGGGGCCCCCAGAGAACCAACAAGGCAGACATCAGACAACAGCTAGAAGAAGCCGCCTGAAATACCGCTGAACTGCAGAGTCCGCAAACAGCAAGGGGACAAAAGGGTGAAGAAAACCTAAGAGCCAGGGCCTAAGCAAATTCCAAGGATGAGGAGAGCACAACCTGCCGAGACACGAGACGTGCAGTGAAAAACTGCGACACCACATCCCACAAGATTGGTGCAAACAGCTTCAGCAGTGCAGACAACGCACGAGCAGCAGTGACCAAGGCACCAGACCCGGGAACGGCCCCAAGCACCTCTACATCCTCCGCACACCAATCCGAAGAGAGCTCTAGGAGAGAAAAGAAACGCAAGACCGAAGCCAACAAGCCACGAGCACACAAGTCCTCGGCCACAAGCACAGCCGACGGAGAGAGAACCTGCATGTGAATCAATCACACCCACATCCCTCAGAAGGGGCAGGAGCAAACAGGCAAGCATTAAGGTGCTCAAATTTGCCCACCAGGCAAACCTGGACCACCATCAATGCCTCGCACCACTCAAGCATGCAGGTATGACAGAAAGCACTCCAAGCATCCAACGACAACAATGGGCAGTCCGCAAGCCAAGACGACTCCGGATTCTCGTAACGAACCCAATATGGAGACGAAGACCCAAACCTGAAGGAAGATGGATCTATTATAGAGGCATAATTAGGGTGGCACAGGAGGTAAGGTGCAATGGCTGCCCGCACCTCAGTAAGCGAGACGCGGGAAGCTGGATACCTCAGAAAGCGAGACGCGGGAAGCTGGATACCTCAGAAAGCTGAGGTATCCAGCTTTCTGAGGTATCAAGAAAGGTTTCAAACCGAAGGACTTGCAGGGATATGGAACCGAAGGACCCGCAGGGATACAGAACCGAACCCGGGGAGGAGCCGAACCCAAATCCAACTCGTACACAGAGGAGTGGAAATGAAAACCACACCCCTTGTAACAGAAAGCCCTGCTCTGAGGGTTGAAAAATCCAGGAGGGGTCCAACGGGGCCCAAGGTCCCCAAGTCAGCTCCTCCCCAACCCCAGGAACCTCCACATCAGGCCCCGAGGACAAGTCACCCTCCAAAGCCCTGGCCTCACAAGATAAAGCTGGGGCGGCCAGAAAAGCAGGATGAGAATAGGCCCACTGGTCAGACCCCTGAGCCACTGCTGGAGGAATGGACACTAATGCCTCCATCGCCACCCCGGAAGGGGCAACCCACGAAACTGCCCAAGTCTCAGAAACCTTTAAACCCCACCCCGACCCCAAAGCCCTCAGACGCTTCGGAGCCGGAAGCAAGGGGGGGGGGGGGGGAGGGGGATCAGAATGAACCACAGCAGGGGAAGAATGAGGGGGTTCAGACTGAACCAAGGCTGAAGCGACCAACACCCCCAGGGAACCCTATGCATATGCAGCCCGAGTACCTGTGAATATTACTCCCAGCTCGCATGCCACCGTAAGAGCAGTACTGGATACAAGGCATAGCACAACACAGAGAGAATCAGGAGCTGGAACCATACGACCGAGCCTCAAACACATCAGCTGAGAACTGACAGATGGATAGCTGGCGCGAGAAGTATGGGGCTTCCTCCTTCCCCCTCACGGGGAGGGGAGCTGCACAGACAAGCAGTGCGGCAAGTGTGACGTCATGCTCGTTTGCTCGTTTTTCACTTGAGTTTTATCCACTCATTAGCTTTCAGTAGTAGTTTTAACCAGAATAAGGGTTTGTTTTGAAGCACTTACCTTTCTGGGTGCCCGGCCCGGTTAATGGGGAGCCGACAGCTGAGTGGACAGCGCTTCGGATTCGTAGTCCTGAGGTTCTGGGTTCGATCCCCAATGGAGGCAGAAACAAAAATAGGCAGAGTTTCTTTCACCCTGATGCCCCTGTTACCTAGCAGTAAATAGGTACCTGGGAGTTAGACAGCTGCTATGAGCTGCTTCCCGGGGGAGTGTAACAAAAAGAAGACCTGGTCAAGGACCGGGCCGCGGGGATGCTAAGCCCCAAAATCATCTCGAGATAACCTCAAGATAAGATAATGGCAGACATAGAATGCTCCAAACACATGTGCACTTCTATAGGCCATTGCTCCTCGTGCCCCTCTGAGTGGAGCCAGGTTCTGGCTTGTGGTTCCCGGTAGACCTAGATCTCCATTCACACTGACTGATGCCAAAGTCTAATGATATACATATTGTCCTGGATAGCTCCGGGGACAATATGTATCTCATTAGACTTTGGCATCAGTCCCCCCAGAAATTACCTGATTGTGTAATACAAGTTATAGTATAACTAAACTTTACTAATTTTACTCACAGAATCCACAATTTCTTAATCTATTTTTTCATCTCAGAAATTCAGTGTCATAAAATGAAATGAAGTGCAATAATTTTAAATACTACATAAGATATGTTCCCATTAACTCGTACCACACACCTCAGCATTGTACTCGTATCTCGCATCTTAGCATGGCACATCTCCGATAACTTGAACCTTGTACCTCCGCATGGTACGTCTCCAGTAACCTGTACCTAGTGCCTCTGCATGATATGTCTCCAGTAACTAATACCTTGAGCCTTTGCACAGTATAGCTACACCAGAGCAATAATATATTAGTAATTTACCAATAACTCATACCTGCTGGGTGTCCTCATCGCCTTCAGTTTTCTTCAGTTTTCTTTTGCCTTGTCGCTTCACTGGAACCTGAGAGTGAAACAGGTAGGTCTGTCTGGTATGGTCATAGTAGAAATATGTGCCTGACTTTCCATCATAGTATAGACCATTCTCCTGTAAGTATTATAAAATATGATAGAACAGCATTGACATCTTAAAACTGTAGATATTAAATAATGACGGTAAACTCTCACATGCTTTCAAATTACATTTCTATACATTGTGAAAATCAAATAAAAACCAAAACTTGGAATATAATGAATACCTATTTTAGGAGGTGCCTTAGTGGCTCCCTGTAGCTAACTGCACTGAAAATCAGCCCTTGCCAGTCCTTAACCTTTGCATTGTGCATAGCACCTTAACTCTTTAACTGCGCAACGCGCCTGCAGGCCCAGGCTTCGGGTGCGCAACACGCCTCCGGGTGTTTTTATTTTTCACGTTTCATTCAAAACTCCCGCGGCTACATGGGGTTCACATCAGCTTCCTCAGGGCTCTTGTAAACAGACACCATCTTTAAAAGAAATCATGGTCCACATTGCCGGGTGTGAGAGCCTCAGTAGTGAGTGAGCAACCAAGGCTGGCACTCGCAGCATGAGCGCACAGCTCTGCTGTTCAGCATGTGACCACAGCATCGCCTAATAATGTCAAAATATATATATAACTTGTATTATTTAGCCATGATAGTAATATAGAAGAGCCTGAGTGTGATAATGACTGGGTATAATGTTCAAATATCAGTGATTCAATGCTGTTCACGATGTTCACAGCGCTAGCCACAGCACCACAGCATTATTTCGTCCATCTAGGAATCTTCAAACGACTTCTTAGGTTCCTTTTCAAAATAAACTTGTGGTCAATTATTCATTTACAGAAATTAGTGACCAGGATTGTGGTTATAATTAGCGTTGTGCATAGTATTGTGGAAGGAGGAATTTTGGGGAGGGAGGGAGGGAGAGAATTGAGGAAGCCTCACTATGTGGCAGTCACTCTTTGTTTTGCTCACCATACTAGCTTCGTGGTTCGCTATGGGGAACACACATGTACATGGGTATATACAGTGTGTGTGTATATAGTGTAATAACAGCAGCAGGAGTATGTTGAGTGGAGCTATTTTGGTGAGGGAGGTGACATTTTAATCGTAGCGTCGTCTGCTGTGTGATTTCTCATGCAGTGTATGGTGGCCACTGTAATATTTGGACACAATACCGGCTTACTTGCATAGTTCTGGTAAATAAAACATGTAGATAACTATATATAACATGTGTAAATAGTGTAATAAAAACAATAACAGTATGGTGGGAAGAGCAGTGTTGGCGAGTAAGAAGTTGGAGTGAGGGAGGGCCTGTCTGGGTGTGGCTGCTCACACTCGCGATGTTCTGAATGTGTTGATGGTAAATGTATATAGTGAGTGAGTGTATAGTGTGTACATATGTTGTAAATATACATAAATGAACATGAAACATTGGTGTGAATAACTGTATGATGGGAGAAGCAATGTTGGCGAATACAATGTTGGAGTGAGGGAGGGCTGGCTGGATGTGGCTGCTCACACTCGCTGTGTTCTGAATGTGTTGATGGTGAATGTATATAGTGTGTGACAGTGTATAGTCTGTAAATAGATTGTATATATACATAAATTAGCATGATACATGGTAAATATGTGCAACATATGTGTACACAAATGTCATGCACGTAACAGTGTCCTTGGACAGTACGGATGTTTTACTGCCATAATATAGTGTATGTGTTCATTATACATAGGATTAGCACGTAAAATCAAATAAAATGTATTTGAAACTGTGCGCAAAAAATGAACAAAAATATATTCGCGGCAACTCGCACGCCCCGCCCCGGGCACCCCACCGGCCCCGGGAGCTTACGGCACGGGCGCACGGGGAATGACGACGTCATGCACCACCATACGGACCCCATAGCAGCCAAAGTAAGTACAATTTCGAAATTCTGTTGCTATACCCATATACAGGGAGGGGTTTTTGACACTTTCAGAACAAAAAAAAGAATTTTTTCCCGAGAATTTATTTCTTTTGCACTGGGGGGTGTCATATTTATAGGCCGCGCAGTTAAAGGGTTAAGGCACTCGACCGGTGGCGCTCATAGTACCTTTTGGTGCTCATGGGTATGTCAACAAAAATTCAAAACTCTTGTGTGGTAGGTTGGGTAGCAGAGAGAGAGTTTAGGCCTCCAGTGACCATCCACCCTTTTGAAAAAATTTCCAGCATGCACCATGCCAGCCAGTAGGTTCAGTTTTGAGTGAGCAACCATGGCCAAAGCATACCTGTCCAGCTCCCGTCTCCCCATGGGTCACGTGGTTGAAAAAACACACTGAAGATGCCATATGGGATATTGTTTGAAAAGGACCATACTAATGATGTTGATGACCCAAAGCCCAGCAAATACTTAACACAAGTATCAGACATAAGTGATTCAGATATTGATAACAATACAGTGAGTGTGTATAGTACAGGCATCTCACCACCCCTGACAGTTGAGTGGACAGTGCTCGGAATTCGTAGTCCTGAGGTTCCGGGTTCAATCCCTGGTGGAGGTGGAAACAAATGAGCAGTTTCTTTCACCCTGATACTCCTGTTCATCTAGCAGTAAATAGGTATCTGGGAGTTAGACAGCTGCTACGGGCTGCTTCATGGGGGCATGCAACAAAAAAGGAGGCCTATTCGCTGACCGGGCCGCAGGGATGATAAGCCCTGAAATCACCTCAAGATAACCCCAGCCGCATCACCCCAGGTCAACACCACTTCCATTATCATTGATGATGTTACAGAGAGTTTCCCATATACTGGTTATGATCTGAGTGAAACTGATTATTTCATTGCTTATTTTGACGAGCTATTTATGCAGCATCTTGTTGACGAAACAAACTGGTATGCAGTGTAACTCACTGCCTCTGGAATATTACCAGCTTCTCGTGTTACACGTTGGAAAGACATGAGTTTTGGTGAAAAATGTGTGTTTCTTGCACTATGTGTGAAACAAGTCATCCAGGATTATTGGAACAAAGACAGTATTCTTCAAATACAAGATTTTGGGAGGTCCATGTCACGTGATAGGTTCCTGCTACTTCTAAAGTGCCTATGCTTCGAAAACAATGATAATATAGATCGAAACAATAGACTGTGGAAAGTGAGGAAAATGCTCAGTGATGTGAGTTCAAAGATTATTTTGTATTATGCCAGAATGTAGTGACTGACAAATTGCTAGTTCTTTTCAAGGGATGTCTTGCTTTCAAGTAGGATATACCGTCAAAACAGCTCACGCATTTGGACTAAAATTCTTCATTATGTGTGATTGTGAAACCAGAATAGTGACTGATATGATATTATATTCTGGTACTTACATAGATACATCGGGTCAAGATCTTCACAGGTTTTCTGATAGTGTGGTAATGACACTCATGGAACCAGTGCTGAACAAGGGGTATATTCTGTACACTGAAAACACCTTAGATCTTGTCTTTACAAACAATGATGAACTCGTTAGGGACAACGATTACAAATACATGTTACTCAGATCACAACCTAACTGAAGTTCAGACATGCATGGGCAGACCTGTGCAGCCAGTTTCTAATCCAAGAGAAGAATTCAGCAAATTAAATTTCAATAACAAACAGATTAAATGGGAACAAACAATCCAAGCCCTCACAGAAATATACTGGGAAAGACAGCTAGATAATGCAAACTTAAACCAGTGTCTTGAGAAAATACACACAGTAGCACTAGAAATACTGTACAGTATGTGAAATTCACATACAACTAGGCAGAAAGAGAAAAGAATGTGAACTGGAATGAGAAAGACGTTCCCTCTATAGGCGACAAAAAAAATATTGCAGAACATCTTAAACGCTCAACACTCTCCCAAGAATAACAAAGAAGGCAATGTAGAGAAATAGAAACGATTGAGCTATGGTTGCAAGAATCATATAAAATCCAGGAGACAGAAAGCAAAAGGTCACAAGCGAAATAGAGAGGAATCCAAAATACTTTTTCTCCTATGCAAAATCTAGAACAAAAACTACATCCTAAAATCAGCTCTTGCACAAGAGTGATGGAACCTTCACAGATGACAGAAAGAAATGATTGAAATACTGAGGTTACAGTATGATTCTCTTTTCAGTGAACCCCCTGAACACATTGAAGATCAATAATCCAAACAAATTCATCATGAATGTGACACCAACATCAAACCACATATCAGATGTCACCCTAACCCCACTGGACTTTGAAGTAGCCAAAAGAGCATGTCCATGCACTCTGCACCAGGCCAACTCCTGGAATTATATATTCATTAATAATCGCAAACAAAAACTCTATCCCAAGCCCTGAACATCTTTTAGAGACGGAGCATAGATACTGGTGCTATCCCTTACATACTTTAAACAGCAGAGATTGTGCCATTTCACATAGGAGGTAGTAAAGCTAATGGAAAAATGATTGACCAATAGCTCTATCATCATGAATCATATTCTTTGAAAGAGTGTCAAGAGGTAAGATCACAAAACACATGGAATCGCAGCATCTACATAACCCTGGACAATATGGGTTCAAAACAGCATTCCTGTCTCTCATAACTGCTAGACCACTATGACATGGAAGCCATGGCAGACAAGCAAAACACTGATGTAATATACACAGATTTTGTAAATGCCTTTGACAAATGTGATCATGTTATTGCACACAAAATGAATTACTGTACTGGTAAAGTAGGGAGATGGATCTTTAATTTCCTAACAAATAGAACTTGGAGTGTAATAATCAACAAGTAAAATCTGAATCATCTATAGTGAAAAGCTCAGGTCCAAAAGGTACAGTGCTTGCTCCGGTACCTTTCCTCATTCTCATATCAGACACAGAAAGAGATCCCAACTACAATCCTGTACAAACTAAAATGTTTTGTCTGTCTTTGCAGACAAACTAGAATTTTCATGAGTAGACAACATAGAAAAGACAGCAAACCTCCAATCTAATGTTAATCAAGTCTTTCAATAGGCCACAGAATGCAACACGATGCTCAATGATGATGATAAGTTCCAATTACTGCGCTACGGAAAAAACAAAAACATCAAAGCAGAAACCACATATAAAACACAGTCAAACCACACTATTGAAAGAAAAAGCAATGTAATAGACTTAGGAATAATCATATCAGAAAGTCTTACTTTTTAAAGAAGACAACTAAGTTGCTGACACAACTGCAAGAAAAATGACAGGTCAGGCAAGAAGAACCTTCCAAACAAGAGATGCCATGCCAATGATGATACTTTATAAGACATTATGATCTCTAGAGTGGCATACTGTTGCACACTAACAGCCCCATCCACCACCGAGATGGCTTAAAAATTTTAAATCTGTATTCCCTAGAGCGCAGGTGGGAGAGATACATAATAATTTAAAATAGGGAAATATTAGGAGGACTGATTCCAAATCTCCACACAGAAATAAGACCACATGAGACTTAAGGCATGGCAGGATGAGCAAAATTGCTCCTCTTAAGAGCAAAGGTGCAATAGGCAGACAGAGGGAACTCACTCAACATCAAAGGCACAAGACTCTTCAATACACTTCCCTCACACATACTGGGCATAACTGGCAGACCTCTCGCAGTGTTCAAAAGAGAACTCGACAAGCACCTTCAAAGAATACCGGATCAACCAGGCTGACTCATACATCAGGCTGCAAGCAGTTGCATCAAACAGCCTGGTAGATCAGACCAACAACCAGGAGGCCTGATCAGAGACCGGGCCATGGGGACATTGATCCTCGGAATCTTCAAAAAGTAGTCAATAGGCAGGTAGTTAACATTATGACTGTATTGTACATATGATCCATGTGCATAAGTATAAAATAAGAAAGCAATGTAAATGTACTGTATTACAAAAAAATTAACAAAAATATTTTTGTGGCAACTCGCGAGCGTTGAATTGCCCATTTGACCAGCTCTGGGAGTCTTTGGCATGGGTGACCACCCAGCCGTGAAGCCACAGGACACCTTTTCCACATCACTGCAGCCTTAGTTGCCATTTTTAATTTTTTGTATGTTTGTGTGTTCAGGGAAGAAATTTTAACAATATATGAACAACAACAAATTTTGAGGGAATACAGAGAAACCTCGAACGGTTCTGAAATCTAACAATTCGGCACGAACATTTTGTTTGTGCTTAGTAGTTGACCGTTTGCTTGGCACTGTGACGGTGTTCCCCCCCTTGTAATTCTCCCACGCCTGCAGTAAGAGTCATGTCTACTTTTCCCAAGCGTTCTCTACGTTGCAGGCTACAATTTGATATATGGGAGAGAGTGAAGTGTTCTCGGAGAGCCGAGAAATTTGTGAAATAGCAATATTTTGGCCTGTGGTATAGGCCCTTTAGGGAGCCAAGATGGCGCTTGCCTCCCTGATCTCCCGCCAAAACCGTGTGACGTCAGTGGCACCGGATTGGTCACCGACAGCAATGTGGCACCGGGAGCCAATGAAAACCTCCCGTGGCAGAAGTGACGTCACGAAGGAAGGGGGTCCGGCCCGCGAGCCGGGCTGGCGCCATCAGTCAGACACGACACGTCATAGAGGTCGGACGTGCGACGGTTGGTCCTGTCAGTTGGACAGTTGTTTCCCGCTCCCGTGGATTTACGCGTCACCTGAAGTCCGCCAGTACTCTGAGAAGTCTTCCCTAGTTCATGTGTTGAACCAGAAGAGGGAATTGACGGTTATTTGAGCAACAAGTGCTCCAGTCAGGTGCTGTGCAAGAAGCAGTGAAGCCGTGCAGTGACGTATGTGACGACTGTGGCAATTCACCAGTTCGTGACAGCGTAGTGGCTGACAGAGCCACTGGGTAGCTGAGGAAGAGAGGACTATTTGGGGAAACCGGACGACTGTAGCCGAGACATAGGCGACAGCCCTTACTGGGAGAAGACGACGGCCAGGAGACCGACTCCAACCTTCAAGAAGTTAAGAAGGAGGACGGACCTGCAGTGAGGAGGCACGGAGACGACGCGCTAAACGGTGGGACGACGAGAGGCTCTGGTAGGACACGACGACGTGTAGTGTGGGGGCGTTCCCGACACGAGGACCAGGAGCTACATCTCGACTCTCATCGGAGGATAGGGTGAAGTAGGTGTTTCTAGTTCCCTCCCCATTCCCCTTTAGTTAGCTATATTATTCGGCTATATTATCTAGCCTGAGGATTTTATATGTCGTGAGCAAGTCTCACCCATGTCACGGTAAAGCACCAGTGTGCTAGACAGTACTATCAAGAGTACTTGTAATATTCATGTTGATTATTGGTGTGTACAGGCACCAGGAACAAGTGATAAATTTACTGTGTTGTGTATATCTTTCTATAGATTTTGATATGAACATATAGTGGTAAATTATATATAATATTATGCCAGTATTTGAAAGGTAGGCTGTGTGCCCAGAAATCATTTATTTTCCATGTATTGATATTTGATGTATCTACATTATATATGCCATGTTTATGCAGTGATGAGTCATTTGTGAGTACAGTGAATTATTGCGTTATCGCCCACGAGAGAAAGTACTGAAAACTCCAGTGTTAATATTTCATAATATATTGCTGAGTGAAGAACAATGTAAAGCCATTACAGAGAGTCATTGTAGCATTGATTGTAGAAAAGACTGTTTGAGCCTGAGTACAGTGTAACTGAGTAATACGGTCTATTTGTGCCAATATCGAGTGTGCGAGTTTCTAGTAATATTGGAGAATTTAAAGAAACAGCGCGCGTGAATCTAGAAAACAAGTAAAGCTTTCGCGCGGAGAGGCCAGGCGATCAGCTGTTCTTGACACTTGATGAGGGGGGGAGGTGTTGCCTCCTAGTGATCGCATACTACTCGTGGGAATTACCGGCCGCGCCAGGATCAGTTGATTTATTTGTTGTTGTTTGGCCTTTGTGACATCTTTCATACATTTTAAGTAAAATACAAAACTATCTTTGTGTTTATATCATCCCCTCCATTGATCTTGTGGCTACATTATACTGAAAGTATTGAGTGATAACAATAAGTACCTGCCTGATTCCTGATCTTTTGAGTGTGACCTTGCCAAGGCTACCACTAATTCCACCAGTCCACTGATGGTGTTACTGGCCACCTAAAACACCAGTTGGCGACCTTGTGGTTTACCGTAGAGCCCGATTGTTGGGGAGGGCACATGACAGTCTAGTGAACGAGTCGTGTTCTCACTCTTTCTTGATCAGAGGCCGTCGAGATTGACTGGGAGACTCTCCTGGCGTGCAGTGGCGCCGTGAGGATCGAGTGAAGACCCGCAGGGCTACGGTGGGTGACCTAGAGCATAACTATTGCTCACCCCAGACTAGAGTGAAGAGAGGTGAAACCCCAACAGCACTCAAACAAACACGCATAACAGACCAATCAGTTTCCCAGTAGCAATGTTCAGTGAACAACCCCACTAAACTTATCTGTACACTTTCTTGTGTATTCTTGGATATTTTTTACAGTCTTTGCATAAATGAGACACCATGGTGCCTAAGAAATTTAATGATAATAGCCAAATGAAAAGAAAATTAGTTAAAACCACGACAGAGATGAAACAAAGAACCCATAGCAAAATATGAAAGTGGTGCCAGCATGTCTGTTCTTGCTACCGAGTTTGGTATACCTAATTCTAGTTGTCAAATGAAAGAAATGTGTGCACAGCAGGGAAGTACACAGGTTTCCTTGAAAAATATCACCCTGACAAAGCTGTGGAAATATGTGTCATAAGCATGTTGAATGACAATGCTAAGTCTCACTTTAGAAACATTTTAAAATGCAGACAAAAAACAAGCGATGAATGTAATGAAACACCATTTTCTGTGGGGAGCCCCTACGGCTCCCTGGAGCTTATCGGGCTAATGTATGTTATATTAGACCGAGACATTAGCTAAGGAGTTCAGACCTACCAGGGACCAGAGTCAGAACCTGGCCCCTTCAGAGAGGTTTCAGAGAGCAATGGCCCTGGAAAACCCCCTTATGGTTGGGGTTTTCCTTATCTGCCATTGACCGGGGTTAGGCACCCAGAAAGGTAGGCATAACAAAACAAACCCCACATGATAAAAAACTAAAACAGAAAACAGAACAGAGAGGTAGAAACTCCCTACAATCCCAAGGAAACAAGCAAACATCACACTTTACTGCCGTGCCGATCGTCCGCGCAGTCCTCCCCGCGCCGAGAGGGGGAGGGGGGAAGCCCAGGACCTTACCGCGCCAGCTGCCTAGCATCAGTTTGGAAGCTAAGCTTCAACCAGCACGAAAAAAACGCCGACCAGTGGGAGGGAGGGTTGCCAGGGAGCCTCCAGGGCTCACCCAGAAAATGGCATTTCATTACATTCAATGCTGGTTTTCTGTGGGAAGCCCCTATGGCTCCCTGGAGCTTCATACCCAAAGAAAAGGAAAAGAAAGGGCTGACCCGGGAGGTGGCCGTCACAAACTCCGCAATGCAAAACCAAGACAACAGGCTGCAACCTGCGACCCAAGGCAACACAAAAACGCACAGAAGCAGACTCGCACAAAGAACGGGCGGCCAGGAACCTGTGCGACCCCCCAAATCTTCGCGCCCGAAATGAGCCCTAGACATCACCAACACGGCAGAGAAAGCTGCAAACATCCGAACGGCACGGGCGCAAGGATAGACCGCAGGCTGGTAGACTTAAAAACTTTGCGGAAGACCTGGGAGACCCGACCCCTAAACAGGGAACCGGATCAACCCAAAGTGCATCCCCAGTCACGGTACGCAGATAACGGCAAGGAGCCGCAACCGGACAACACATGACGCACCCCCTGGCCGAACTAATCAAGTATCAATAACCCAAGGACCCCTCCGGAAAGCAGCCGTCTCGACCGTCGCCAGAAGGACGGAGAAAGGCTGGAAATGTACAAACCTACCACCAGTACCCAAAGAGCAGAAACCCCTGCACCGGAAGAGAGCCGGAAGCTCCCCGACCCGACCCGACTCGCAGAGGCCCTTGCCAACAAAATATGGCCTATGAAAACCAAACTTGAACCGAAGGGGCTACCACAAACTGAGAAGATGATAAGAGGGCACCCTGATCAAGGACCAGGACGGCTCAGGCAACGCATGAGTAGGCTGGAGGCGAGACAAAACATTAGAAAGCGTACGGAACGGGGCGGATGTGATGTCCACCCCGAACGTGAGCCAGAGTGGCTCCGCCAGCGCCACATGATACGAGGCGACAGTAAGAAACATCAAAGAACTGTAGTCCTGACATGTGCCAAACCTCACTGGAAGACAGAAAATGCTATGATCTCAGCTGCCCACACTTTCACGTGAAAGGCACGGAAAGCTACATAAAGAGTGGCAAGCAGGATAATGAATTTGGAGGAACCTCTATAAATTTTTTATACTAGACCGAAAGATAATTCAACAGGAGGAGCATGGAGAGTGTATGGAACTGGATGCCAGATCCACTTGCATTCCAGAATTACAGATACAATTACACACCGAAAGGGAACTGCAACTACGACAGGCAAGTGCCCTACAACAATCAGTACTGGTCAGAACAAACTCATTATGTCCACGCATAATGGGCTTGCCGAAAAAGTCTCCCAGTCAAACTATCACTAATAGAGTAACCTCATTCATCTTTGCCAACATACAAGGACTGAAAACAAGAACAACAAAGTACACTTCATAAATGGCCTCCTCACGGAGTCAAATGCAGTATTTGGAGCTTTCACAGAAACCCATGCAGGGGAATTCTTAGACAGTGAGATCTGGATTCCAGGATATAACCTATACAGGTGTGATAGGAAAATTAGGTCACATGGAGGAGTGGGTCTGTATATTAGGGAAGACCTTGTATGCTCGGAGCTCCTTAACGTTTCAAATGAGGTGGTAGAGTTACTGGGATTAAAAATAGAGAAAATAAATTTAGTGATTATTCTAATATACAAACCGCCAGATGCAATGGCTGAGGAATTCACAGAACACAAACAAAATAGAGAATAGCCTTGATAATTTGGAGACCCCGATACCTGATATTATCTTCCTAGGTGACTTAAACTTGCCTAGTCTCAGGTGGAGAATAGCAAACAATAATATTATACCAGGAAATCTATCAGGACCTAACCAACCACAGATTAGAGAACTACTTAGATTCTGTGACAAATTTTCACTCAATCAGCAGATATTGGAGCCAACGAGAAATGAAAATATTCTAGATCTGGTCTTTACGAACAATGAAGACATTATCAGAGACATTACGATATCAGATACCACATACTCAGATCACAAGCTCATTGAAGTGCAAACGACCATCAATACTCAGAATAGACCTAAAACGTTGATAAAGCGAGAGGGGCTATTCAGTAAATTCAATTTTAATAATAAAAGGATAGACTGGGAGATAATAAACAGGGAACTTACAAACATTCCATAGGAAACTGTTCCAAGTAATACAAGTCCTACAGAAGGAATAGAAAAACTGACTTCAGAAGCGTATCAAGTCTGTCTGAAACATGTTCCTTTGAGGAAAGCCAGAAAGAGATCCAACGTAGAAAGAGAACGCAGACAACACTATAAACGCAGGAAAAAAATAACGGAACTGCTTATGCCGACACGAATTTCCCGTCAAAGAAGGAATAATTTAAATAGGGAGATTGAAGAATTGAGCGGAAATTGAAACATTCATATGAAACTGAAGAAAGGCAGTTAGAACAGAAAGCAATTCAGGAAATAAAGAAAAATCCAAAATATTTCTTCACATATGCGAAATCAAAAGCAAAAACCACTGCCAGTATTGGACCTACTCGTACAAGTGAAGGTTCATACACGGAGGATGACAAAGAAATTAGTGAAATCCTAAAAAAGCAGTATAAGGACATGTTTAGCACTCCAATAAACAACATGAAAGTGGAAGATCTAGACAATTTCTTGATGCGGGATATTCAAACCCCTGTAAATATAACTGATATCAACACGAGCGCATTAAATTTTGAAAGAGAAATTGAAAACATGCCCATGCACTCGGCCCCAGGTCCAGACTCATGGAATTCAATATTTATAAAGAAATGCAAAGTGCCGGTAGCACAGGCACTCAGTATAGTGTGGAGGAAGAGCTTGGACATGGGGGAGATACCAGATGCACTTCTAGTAGCAGACATAGCGCCTCTACACAAGGGAGGGAGCAAAGCATTGGCAAAGAATTATAGACTAGTTGCACTAACATCGCACATCATAAAACTATTTGAGAGAATGATTAGGAGTCAGGTCACCAAATTCATGGAGACCAATGACCTTCACAACCCAGGCCTACATGGATTTCGAGCGGGAAGATTGTGCCTCCCACAGCTACTTGAGCACTACGACAAAGTCACTGAGGCATTAGAAGAAAAACAGAATGCTGATGTGATATACACGGACTTCGCAAAGCCTTTCGATAAATGTGACCATGGCGTGATAGCACACAAAATAAAGTCAATGGGAATAACCGGTAAAGTAGGACACTGGATACCCAGTTTTCTGTCAAACAGGACTTGGCGAGTAACGGTCAACCATATAAAATCTAGTCCAAGTGCAGTTAAAAGCTCTGTACCTCAGGGTACAGTCCTTGCACCGCTCCTTTTCCTTATTCTCATATCAGATATAGACAAAAATACAAGTCACAGGTTCGTATCATCCTTTGCAGATGACACAAAAATCTGTATGAAAATTATCTCGGCTGAAGACATTGAAAAACTTCAAGCTGATATTAATAAAGTTTTTGACTGGGCATCAGAAAATAACATGATGTTTAACAGTGATAAATTCCAGGTACTCAGGTACGGTAAAAATGAGGACCTTAATCATAATACAGAGTACAAAACACAATCAAATGTACCCATAGTAGGAAAACAGCATGTAAAGGATTTGGGAATAATAATGTTTGACGACCTAACGTTTAAGGAGCATAACCAAGCAAATATTGCGACAGCCAGAAAAATGATAGGATGGATTACGAGAACTTTCAAATCCAGGGATCCCATCACAATGGTTGTACTCTTCAAGTCACTTGTGTTGTCCCATCTTGAGTACTGTTCAGTACTCACTTACCCCTTCAGAGCAGGAGAGATTGCTGAAATAGAGGGAATACAGAGAACATATACGGCACGCATAGACGCGATAAAGCACCTAAATTATTGGGATCGTCTCAAAGCCCTCCAAATGTACTCACTAGAAAGAAGACGAGAGAGATATCAAATAATATACACATGGAAGATAATGGAGGGCCAAGTACCAAATCTACACAGTAAAATAACAACGTACTGGAGTTAACGATATGGAAGAAAATGCAGAATAGAACCAGTGAAGAGCAGGGGTGCCATAGGCACAATCAGAGAACACTGTATAAACATCAGAGGTCCCCGGTTGTTCAACACCCTCCCAGCAAGGATAAGAAATATTGCCGGAACAACCGTGGACATTTTCAAGAGGAAACTAGATTTATTCTTCCAAGGAGTGCTGGACCAACCGGGATGTGGTGGGTATGTGGCCCTGCGGGCCGCTCCAAGCAACAGCCTAGTGGACCAAACTCTCACAAGTCAAGCCTGGCCTCGGGCCGGGCTTGGGGAGTAGAACTCCCAGAAAACCCCATCAACCAGGTATCAACCAGTCCTGAAAATCCAAGAAAGGACAAGACAACCCGATGCGAAAGAGAAGACAACCTACGAAGAGCAAGAAAATGGTGAATAGAAACACCAGGAACATCATTCTGTCGCCAAGACAAAGCTCGCAGGTGGGACACCATCAACGAAGCCACCTGATCACAATAGAGATGGTGATACACCCGTGTCAAAATACCAGACGCGAAGAGCCGAGGAGAAGACCGAACCAGTCACGTACAGGACTGGTCCGACCTACCAAAAGAGGCGGAGCCATGGGAAAACGCCCGGGTTCGGACACCACAGAGACGGTTCAGCAGCGTCTGAAAATAAAGCTGGGCCGGCCACCAAGGGACCACGAGGACTACTCTCCTTGGGAATGGACTCCAACCGAACCAGAACCCAAAGCAACAGCTGGACCAGGATAAGAGGAACAGGTACCCCCACCTCAACCAGCCCTGCTGAAAGGCAACCACTGTGAACGCCTCGCAGGCAGGTAAGGGCGCCACAGAATGGGAGACGCCGAGACCATGCCAACGCGATGATGTCCATGGCCAGGAGTCCATTCATCCAGCAGATTCAACGAAACGAGTCGGCAATGACTGGCCAATCTGTGAACAGAGAAATGAACCGAGACAGGCTGCCCGCCAGGATGCAGGACACACCCCAGACATGAACCTCACGGTTAGCCACACCTTAAGAATCTAGCAAACGAGCCACTCGAAGGGACCAACCCCGAAGGTCAAAGACCTAAGAGAAACCCTGTGGTTCCGGCAAAGAACCACCAGAGAACAGTCCGAATGGAGCTGGATGGTAGAGCACCGAGTGACCCGAACCCTCCAAAGTGCAAACCAGACAGCCACGAACTCCCAAACCGTGTTGTGAGCCCGATGGACAGACCAACTCCACCATTCCCGGCCGACCTAGTGAGCACTGGTCACAAAGTCCCAACCGAGAGATGACCCATCCGTGAACACATCGAGCGAAGGCTCGGGGAGGTGCCAAGGCACGGAACCCCGAAAACCCCAACGAGGAAGCTGGTGACACAGCACCAACACAAGATCCCCAGAGGACAAATCCAACAATTGCAAAAGAGGCGGAAGGGTAGTCCCCGAAGGAACCAACAGACGCCGAAGGCAAACCTGACCCTGCGGGCAGACCGGCACGTTGAAGTTCAGACTCCCACACAACTGCTCGAGCAACCGCCGAGCAACTGGGGACCCCCTCATAAACAGCCGAAGACAGGACCACAGCCGCAGCAACACTTCTGGAGGGAAAGACAAGGAGCGCCCCAAGAGCCCTAAACAAGACCCAGCCAGGTCCGAACCCAGGACGGAAACAGATGGAACGGCCTCCAGATTACCAGGAAACTGAACCCGGCGATCTGGAAAGAACCACACTCCTGGCGAGCAAACAAGAGGACTGACTGGGAGTCCACACCAGCCAGTCGTTGAGGTAAGCCAGACACCGAATCCCGAGCAGACTCAGACAGAGCACCAAGATCCGGTAAAGATGCGTAAATACACCAAATGCCAATTACAAACTAGGGAAGGCAACAAAAGTGGCAAGCTTGAAGCCCCACCACCAACTGTGCCAGTCCCAGAATCCTGGAGAGGAATGTGCCAAGAAGTGACCTGGAGGTCCAGGGCCACCATCCAGGCACCCGGCCCCAATAGAAGCCGGACCGGAGACAACAGTCCTCCAATGAGGGCAAAAAATCCAGGGAGCAGACTGAACAAGTCCAGAAAAACCGCAGATCCACCAGGCCCGTGTCTGCATAGAGCAGACGGGAACCCCAGAAGGATGGGGCAGATCGACCACGTCCAACCGCACTCACTAAGATGACATGACGAAGTGCAGGGGAAGAAGCCCACCCCCGCCAGCCCTGAAACCCCCCAAAGGGGGTGAAGACGTCCGCTACCACTAGAGGCCGGAAGACAACCAAAAACGCCCACTAACTGCGGGACCAAGCGAGAGCCAACAGAGTAAGCTGCTCCCCCAGCGCCCCGTCAACAGCGAAGGGAAAGGAGCCCCTTCCGAAAGACAAAGTATATACATATATAAATACACATATACAAGGTGTATTACACACACGAGCGTATGCACGTACACACATGTCTAGAGGTGTCTAGAGATGAAGTGGAAAATATGCAAAAGGAGCTCGGCAAGAACAAAGCAGCTGGTCCAGACAGAGTTTCACCATGGGTTCTGATAGAATGTGCATCTGAGCTCAGCATTCCACTTCACCTGATCTTTCAGGCATCCCTGTGTACAGGAATCATAGCAGACGTGTGGAAACAGGCTAACATAGTTCCAATCTACAAAAGTGGCAGCAGGGAAGACCCCCCACCTCAATTATAGACCTGTATCATTGACAGTGTAATAGTGAAAGTATTGGAAAAACTAATCAAAACTAATTGGGTAGAACACCTGGAGAGAAATGATACAATATCAGACAGACAGTATGGTTTTCGATCTGGAAGATCCTGTGTATCGAATTTATTCAGTTTCTATGATCGAGCAACAGAGATACTGTATTACAGGAAAGAGATGGTTGGGTTGACTGCATCTATCTGGACCTAAAAAAGGCTTTCGACAGAGTTCCACATAAAAGGTTGTTCTGGAAACTGGAAAATATTGGAGGGGGTGACAGATAAGCTTCTAACATGGATGAAAAATTTTCTGACTGATAGAAAAATGAGGGCAGTACTGTAATCAGAGGCAATGTATCGAACTGGAGAAATGTCACAAGTGGAGTACCACAGGGTTCAGTTCTTGTACCAGTGATGTTTATTGTCTACATAAATGATCTACCAGTTGGTATACAGAATTATATGAACATGTTTGCTGATGATGCTAATAGGAAGGATAAGAAATTTAGACGATTGTCATGCCCTTCAAGATGACCTGGACAAAATAAGTATATGGAGCACCACTTGGCAAATGGAATTTAATGTTAATAAATGCCATGTTATGGAATGTGGAATAGGAGAACATAGACCCCACACAACCTATATATTATGTGAGAAATCTTTAAAGAATTCTGATAAAGAAAGAGATCTAGGGGTGGTTCTAGATAGAAAACTATCACCTGAGGACCACATAAAGAATATTGTGCAAGGAGCCTATGCTACGCTTTCTAACTTTAGAATTGCTTTTAAATACATGGATGGCAATATACTAAAGAAATTGTTCATGACTTTTGTTAGGCCAAAGCTAGAATATGCAGCTGTTGTGTGGTGCCTATATCTTAACACTTTCGCGCTTTAGATTAGAGATAACTCGTCGCCGTTTTTTCTTACGATTCCGCATAACAGCCTACTTTTCTCGTCCATCGAAAAAATATTTCTATAAATTCCATTTTTTAACCGAAATGGATGGGGATACTTTTGTTTTGTAGAGAATTTATTTGCGAATTTTTTGGTACCAGAATGAATATTATATCACATAAACTTCTATGAGTAAAAAAAAAAATACACAAAGTATGTTTGGGGGTGTGGCGAGCGTGTGGCAGTGGGTTCCCTTTAGCCGTTGATATATCCAACACGTGGGAAATATTTGTATGTGTTATGTATATGTCTGTGTAGGGAATTTTACTGCGATCACTGTCATACAAATTATAAAATGTTTCAACAAGTATAAACATGACAAACATCAAACGAACGAAAACAATGCGTTCGTTTCTGCCGCGAACGCATACTGAGCGACGTGGTTCTATATTTGGCGCTTCTCTTACACATGCTTTGTACAAATGTTATACAGTTCATCTTATAGAAAATTTTATTGCGAACACATTGGTATAAAAAAGAAATACGTACATAGAAAAGTAGGGTCAGGAAACGTATAAACTTTCCAAGCATGATTTACCCCCTGTGTTTTCGCCAGTGCGCTCGCAGCTAACTACTCTTCACTTCACACACTCTTGCGGGTGGGCAATTACCTATATTAAACATTCATATGCATATGTCCGTGTAGAGAATTTTATTGCGATTCCAATGATACCAAAATTAGCGATGTAGGACAACTGTAGGCTTCGCAACCATTAAGAGAGTGGAAACATTTTGTTGCTGTTTGGCGCTCTCGGCGAGTGATTTGCATAGTTTTTTATTTGGTGTTGATACTCCTTATGCTTGGGCGGCATTTTATAGGTATGCTCTTATAGACAATTTCATTGCGAACACAGTGATACCAAATTTAAATACGTGCGCCTTCAATTATTATCAGGACAGTCAAAAGTGTGTACACTTTTTCAGTCTTACTGCGTAGGCGCGCGAAGTGCCGAAAGCATCTGGGGTATTGTTTTTTTTTGAGCGCCGAGAGCGCGAAAGTGTTAAGAAGTACATCAACAAACTGGAAAAGGTGCAAAGACATGCTACTAAGTGGCTCCCAGAACTGAAGGGCAAGAGCTACGAGGAGAGGTTAGAGGCATTAAATATGCCAAAACTAGAAGACAGAAGAAAAAGAGGTGATATCATCACTACGTACAAAATAGCAACAGGAATTGATAAAATCGACAGGGAAGATTTCCTGAGACCTGGAACTTCAAAAACAAGAGGTCACAGATTTAAAGTAAGTAAACAAAGCTGGCAAAGAAATATAAGAAAACTCACATTCACAAACAGAATGGTAGCCGGTTGAAACAAGTTAGGTGAGGTGGTAGTGAAGGCCAAAATTGTCAGTACAGTAGTTTCAAAGCATTATATGACGGAGCGCTAGGAAGATGGGACACCACAAGCGTAGCTCTCATCCTGTAATTACCTAAGTGTAGTTACAGGATGAGAGCTACGCTCGTGGTGTCCCGTCTTCCCAGCACTCTTTGTCATATAACGCTTTGAAACTACTGACGGTCTTGGCCTCCACCACCTTCTCACTTAACTTGTTCCAACCGTCTACCACTCTATTTGCGAAGGTGAATTTTCTTATATTTCTTCGGCATCTGTGTTTAGCTAGTTTAAATCTATGACCTCTTGTTCTTGAAATTCCAGGTCTCAGGAAGTCTTCCCTGTCGATTTTATCAATTCCTGTTACTATTTTGTACGTAGTGATCATATCACCTCTTTTTCTTCTGTCTTCTAGTTTTGGCATATTTAATGCTTCTAACCTCTCCTCGTAGCTCTTGCCCTTCAGTTCTGGGAGCCACTTAGTAGCATGTCTTTGCACCTTTTCCAGTTTGTTGATGTGCTTCTTAAGATATGGGCACCACACAACAGCTGCATATTCTAGCTTTGGCCTAACAAAAGTCATGAACAATTTCTTTAGTATATCGCCATCCATGTATTTAAATGCAATTCTGAAGTTAGAAAGCATAGCATAGGCTCCTTGCACAATATTCTTTATGTGGTCCTCAGGTGATAGTTTTCTATCTAGAACCACTCCTAGATCTCTTTCTTTATCAGAATTCTTTAAAGATTTCTCACATAATATATAGGTTGTGTGGGGTCTATGTTCTCCTATTCCACATTCCATAACATGACATTTATTAACATTAAATTCCATTTGCCAAGTGGTGCTCCATATACTTATTTTGTCCAGGTCTTTTTGAAGGGCATGACAGTCATCTAAATTTCTTATCCTTCCTATTATCTTAGCATCATCAGCAAACATGTTCATATAATTCTGTATACCAACTGGTAGATCATTTATGTACACAATAAACATCACTGGTGCAAGAACTGAACCCTGTGGTACTCCACTTGTGACATTTCTCCATTCCGATACATTGCCTCTGATTACTGCCCTCATTTTTCTATCAGTCAGAAAATTTATCATCCATGTTAGAAGCTTACCTGTCACCCCTCCAATATTTTCCAGTTTCCAGAACAACCTCTTATGTGGAACTCTGTCGAAAGCCTTTTTTAGGTCCAGATAGATGCAGTCAACCCAACCATCTCTTTCCTGTAATATCTCTGTGGCTCGATCATAGAAACTGAGTAAATTCGATACACAGGATCTTCCAGATCGAAAACCATACTGTCTGTCTGTAACTACACTTATGTAATTGTAATGTAAACATACCACCTCAGGTGCTTCCTCAGCTTCAGGTAAACATATCACTTCAGCTTCAAGTGACCTGGCTGTCATCAGGTCACTTGAAGCTCAGGCCAGTTAATTCCCTTACTCACTAGCTACAAGAAACAAACTCCACCACCCCCACAGGGAAGAAAGGAATGGGGTGGGAATGGGAAGGTACTAAGTATCCACCCAAAAAGGGCATTCAATGAATGATTTCTGGCATGGGCCATTCAGTAGTTTACCTGTGTTCATTTCACAAAGGAACCTCAGCAGAGGAGGGTCACAGGTGTGAAAAACAAAGTAGCCAGAGACTGACTCATGGACAAGTAAGGCAAAAGAGGGCCGGGGCAGAGGAGACTGCATAATGCACAAAATCCCAAAAGTGCAGCACAAGAACAGTGAGGTCAAGGTTCTCCCCATGCAAAGCCAAAGGCCAATACTCACGTGGACCACCCATAACAAATTACGTTACTAAAACTGCAGCGCAGGAGGCCAAGTTAGGACCTGCTTGATACCTGCTTGCTGGTGTTTTGGGAGTTCTTCTACTCCCCAAGCTCGGCCCGAGGCCAGGCTTGACTTGTGAGAGTTTGGTCCACCAGGCTGTTGCTTGGAGCGGCCCGCAGCCCCACATACCTACCACAGCCCAGTTGGTCCGGCACCCCTTGAAGAAAACTATCTAGTTTTCTCTTGAAGATGTCCACTGTTGTTCTGGCAATATTTCAGATGCTCGCTGGTAGGACGTTGAACAACCGCAGACCTCTGATGTTTATTGGCCTGACCACAAGCAGGCCAAAACCAAAGGAACCTAACAGCCAGGAAAATGCAAAACAAGGACCTAAAACCCAAGTTCTACCAACCTGGTAACAAGAAACTTGCAGCAATAAATTAGGAAGACCCCAACATACACATAAAACTGCTAGGCATACAGTCAAGCCAACAGCACAGAAAATAACAGGTGCACAGCCCTGAAAAAACAGTCAGCACATGGCCTGGAAATAGCCAGAGAAACTGTTCAGAAAGCACTAGGCCTGAAGCCCGACACTTGGTGCTTGAACCCAGCACTAAAAATCCTTAGTAATACCAGTGCACATTTGAGCCACCAGTGAACCCATAACCTTCCAGCACAAAGAGAGAAACACACTGCCAAAGCTAGAATATGCAGCTGTTGTGTGGTGCCCATATCTTAAGAAGCACATCAACAAACTGGAAAAGGTGCAAAGACATGCTACTAAGTGGCTCCCAGAACTGAAGGGCAAGAGCTACGAGGAGAGGTTAGAAGCATTAAATATGCCAAAACTAGAAGACAGAAGAAAAAGAGGTGATATGATCACTACGTACAAAATAGTAACAGGAATTGATAAAATCGACAGGGAAGACTTCCTGAGACCTGGAACTTCAAGAACAAGAGGTCATAGATTTAAACTAGCTAAACACAGATGCCGAAGAAATATAAGAAAATTCACCTTCGCAAATAGAGTGGTAGACGGTTGGAACAAGTTAAGTGAGAAGGTGGTGGAGGCCAAGACCGTCAGTAGTTTCAAAGCGTTATATGACAAAGAGTGCTGGGAAGACGGGACACCACGAGCGTAGCTCTCATCCTGTAACTACACTTAGGTAATTACACTTAGGTAATTACACACACACACAAGCAGCCAGAAATGCCACACAGGCATGAATGCCACAGAGATCAGTTTCCCAAGAAAGACTAGAGATGCAATTTCCGAGGGTACCCACTACAGAAAAGCCCTAAGTTTCCACAGAAGATGCAAACACTGAAGGGAAGAGGGAGGAAGCCATTTGGCTAAGCAGACAAATTCTAACTTCAAAGAAACTTGGATGAAATTATTGGATAAAAATCTGGGTGATGTACAATGATTTAAATAAATCTTATCTTATTTACAGTGTCTACTCACAGCATTATAGTAGTATCCCGAGGTGTAGTCAAAATAAAGGCCCAAGTCCTCTTGAAAGACATAGCCGCTGCCTTGTACAGCCTCAGCAGCCACAGCTTTCACCTGATCTGTAACACTTAAGTCTCCTGAAGCATCCCATCCTACATTTTCGTCTGTAGTTTTAGCCTTCTTGGGTTTATTCTCATCTGTCAGTCCTAGGATGTGATGCTTAAGCTTGCCTTCAGTTTCATTACTTAACCTATTTTTTTCAGAATTCTTGCATGAATTCTCTGCAACTTGTTCTGCACTTATTGTCACTTTATCTGAAAAGTCAGGTGAAGAAGCACTTGTTGCACACTCATCAGCACCATCTACACTCTTCACTGGTGGTTCATCACACCTCTGTGAATCTTCTGCTTTACTTAAATCACCCTCCTTTGATCTGTTTTTCTTTCTTGTTAATTTGTGTTCACTTTGTTCAACAACTTCAGTCTTTTTATCTAAACTCTGCTCTTGCGTATCAGATTCAACAGTGTTAGGTTTACAATGCTGACTCTCTGCTGATGTTTGAATGTTATGATCACCTTTCTCATCTTCTCGGTCCAAGCTACTTTGTGCCTCGGGTTTCAAAACATTAACACAACTCCCTCCAAAGGTAGCATCTTCATTGTCTGTGGATTTAACTTGGGGCACAGCGGAGACTGTCGTCTGCTGAGCATAATGACCCGGCCAGTAGTGGGCGCTGGAAGGATCACTCTCACCGTAATATTGATTCCATGACCCAGAATACCATTTATTCCAAGCATTGGCAAAATCTTCATCTGTTGTTTGACTATTCTGCTCTTTTTTGTATTGCCTACTTTTCTTGACTTGTTGCTTCAGGTCCACAATCTGCAATAATAAAAAGTTTTATATTTTTAAAAATAGTGATCATCATCATCATCGCACTTTCAACTGGTCAGAAGGAATGTGACCCAAAATGAAAGATCAATATAAACCTAATTCAAAGTCAGCAAATATGGCTGACATCACAAGTATATGCACACATGTTGGACGCAACACATCCTAGAAATACAGTACCTAGAGTATAGACAACAAATCTCAAAAGGCTACAAATCTCTTGAAGTGTACAGTATATGCTATGTGGGGTATATATATAGTAAAAGACACATCACACATGCATTATCAAAGACAGTGGGTTTTGTTTGATTAGGATAGGCATTCTTACCAGCCACAAATGTGAACAAAACATGGGACTCGACATATCAGTGCCGGATTTACATCAACAAGGTCATGGTTCTTTTTCTGACTGAATTATACTTTCATGTTTACAGAAAATACTTTTGCATCAGTCTTAATTTTAAATATTTAGGCTAACCTATAATGAAACTATTACTAATCATGTATACATTATGGTACATAATGCTTATGTATTTCATAAATTAAATCTGGAAACTTAAATCTAAGACTCTGGGCTAATCTTAACTTAAAACTATGATTGGACAAAGACAACATATTTGATATACATGTACTCTACATATTAAATTGAATTAAGTTTGCAGCATAAACTATAAACTAGTTTAATTTATATAAGCAAATAACTAAGCATGGTATTTGAATTACAGTACCCTGGACTTTCAAACGAATGGACAAATTCATATCAGATCCCCCCCCCTCTATTTGCAATGAATTCTATTCCATCTAAAGATTGCTATTTTTGCTATACAGTATTGGTTGTTTATCATCAAAGTTTAGAGATATTCTCACTACAACTCATAACATAGGTTTTGCATATTTGCACACACACACATAACAAAATGCAATTTAAAGCAATAATACAAATATTGTTATAATTTACAGTATCTCCACTTTTCTTGTGTCCTATGGGTGCAAATAAAGTAGCTGCATATCTGAAGCAAAACCTTAATTTAACCACTGCACTACGCCAAACAACAAATGTAGTTTTGAGAGTTGTGCATTTTTTTTTTTACTTACGCTATATTTTAATGTTTTGTAATGTTTTCATCACTCTTTGTGTTTTGAAATGAAAATAGTTGAGTTTGAAAACATTTTGACATTAACTTTACCTGACCAGTTATAAAAACAACAAAAATATGTCCTTAACAATTGCACTATGAAGTTTTTGCCAAAAACAGGTGCGAAATGCAGGGGTTAAACCACTGATGTGATGATCATTGATCAACACCCTGATTATACCAAGTGTTCACCTACATCCCAGAACATTCTCAAGGCTATACAGTACTGTACCAAATTTCACAAAAGTAGCTCCACGTGAGTGAACAAAAGTCTTGCTAAAGAATATTACATAAACCCCAGAATTTGATTTCAAATATGCTATGGTTTTTTCTAAACCTTAAAAATATGTTGTGAGCAACATTAAGGGAGATACCATTCATACTCTCCTTATTTCCAACATTATATACTGTACAACAATTTTACAGAACAAGATCATTATTTTATGCTGTTATATGATAGACATAAACAAGGAATATTGTGTTCTACAGTTTTTCACCCACAGTCCCAGTCCATCCCCTGGCTCAGTCCATAAATCCAATTTGTTAAAGAGCAGTGTCATGACCTGCCTAACTGGGTGAACATATGGGTGAAAATAAACCAGGTCAACAAACACATGCCGGTTCAAACTCAAAATAAAACTCGGCCATTTTTTTTTTCCAAAATAGGCGCATTTACTTTCAGATGACCCAAACTATTTCTGTCAAGATTTTCTATGAAATTTATCAATTTGACAAAGCCAGCATCTAACTCTTAACATTATTATTGGCCCGGCAGGCGACCTGCTGCGCACCTCAAGGAAGGCCGAGCATTGCGCATGAATTCACCACCACTCACAAATGTTTATACTCTTTTCAGCATTGTGACCTAAATTTTTGTGCTACGTTGTTCAATATGATATCAAATTGTGAACAATAGAATGCTCTAAAGGAATACAGTGGTACCTTCATTTATGATCATAATCCGTTCCCAGACGCGCCGTCAATCAAAAAATGTCAACCAAAATGATTTTTCCCATAAGAAATAATGTAGATTGAATTAATCCGTTACCCACCCCCAAAAATATTAACTTAAAAATACATTTTATACAGAATACTACTCATATTTTTTATACACAAAACAATCGGGTATAAATATAAACCATAAATAAAATAAGTGAACATTTAGCTGCACTTTACCTTCACTGAGGACTCTTGATGGCGTACGGGAGACGGTGAGGAGGGAGGGAGGAGTGGTGTTGGTGTATGGGGAGGGTGAGGAGGAGGGGGGGGGGAGGATGAGGAGGGGGGGAGGATGAGGAGGAGGGGGGGGGAGGATGAGGAGGGAGGGGAGGATGAGGAGGAGGGGGGGGAGGATGAGGAGGGGGAGGATGAGGAGGGGGAGGATGAGGAGGGGAGGATGAGGAGGAGGGGGGGGAGGATGAGGAGGATGAGGAGGAGGGGGGGGAGGATGAGGAGGATGAGGAGGAGGGGGGGGAGGATGAGGAGGAGGGGGGGAGGAGGAGGGGGGGGAGGAGGAGGGGGGGAGGATGAGGAGGAGGGGGGGAGGATGAGGAGGAGGGGGGGAGGATGAGGAGGAGGGGGGGGGGGAGGTGAGACCATCCCCTGCTCACTTTAAATGCTTTTGTACCTGCATCACTGGTTCCAGATTTTCCTTTCAAACATTTCACTGCCTCTGTTATGTGGCAGCCAGTCAGAATCAGTCACTTACAGTCACACATCAGTCAAGCATTCACAGTCAAGACCAGTCACAGGCAGTCATAACCAAAGGCAGTCAGGCATTCACAGTTGTGGTAGCAACCAGTTAGGCATTTACAGTCAGTCAGCCATTTAGAGTCAATCAGGCTTTCACAGTCAGTAAACAACAAGAGTTTAAAGTCGGGCAGTCTGCCTCCTGATCCATGAGCCAGTAGCAAAGAAGCCAGTCTTCTGTTAATACCATCCAGATGTGGCTGGGAAGGGTACAGCTGGGGAAAGGGGGATCTGGTGTGGGGGGATGGAGGTAGCAGGGAGTGTCTGGTGGCGGGATGGTGGGTAGCAGGGAGGGTGTGGTGTCGGGGGGGATGGAGGTTCACCCCACCATCCATCCGTACCCTCTCCACCATCCATCAAGTTCCCCCCACCATCCCTCCAGTCCCCCTCATCATCCAACCATCCATCCAGTCCTCTCACTATCCATCTATCCATCCAGTCCCCCCACCAACCATCCATCCAGTCCCTCCATCCATCTACCCAGTCCATCCATCTACCCAGTCCATCTATCCATCCAGTCCCCCCACCATCCATCCAGTTCCCTGTTGACTATCCACCATGCAGTTCTGAGGATGGATGTCAAAAACCGTGAAAAAAAGTCGACCGGAGGGGAGGGAGGGAGGGATGCCAGGGAGCTTCCGGGTCTCACCCACAAAATGACGTTTCATTACATTCAATGCTGGTTTTTTGGGGTGAGCCTCTTTGGCTTCCCAGAGCTATTTACCCAAAAACAAAACAAGCAGGACTTACCCGGGAGGCGGTCGGCACTCGCTCTTCAACGTGAAGTCAAGACAACTGGCTGCAACCGCCGACCCAATGCGACACAGGCCCGACTAGGCCCAGAAACATTAACAAGGTAGCGAGTGGCCAGGACCCTGTTCGACTGCCAAAAACCCTGTGCCTGAATGTCAGCCCAAGACATGTTACCGAAGACGGCAGCCAGCGCAACAAACTTACGAACATCGTGGGGACGAGCATAGACCGCAACTGGCTGGACCAAATAACCCTGCAGATGACCTGGGAGACCCGAACCCTGGAACAGGGAAGAAGGGAAAGAGGGTCAACCCAAAGCACGTCCCCGGCCACCAAGGCCGTGGCGTGCAGGTAACGGCACAGAGCTGCAACTGGACACAATACATGATGCACCCCCAGCCTGACCAACCAAGCATCAACAACTGGATGTAACAGTCACAGAAAGGAGCGGAGGCTTTCATACTGCAGTCTACACCAAAGAAACATAGGAATGTGCCTCAATGCCAATAGTGACTGCCCAGACAGGTACAAGAGGAGTGTTGTCAATGCTTACGTCGACCGTGCTCTTAGCCACAGCTCAGGATGGAAAGAAGTCGATGAAGAACTCTGTAGGGTAAGGCAAGTCCTAGTCAACAACTGCTTCTCTAACGGTTTCGTTGAAGACATAAAAAGAAAGGTAAAACGCCATGCAACTTCTGAAGAGTCAACCAACACAACAATTGTACCCCCAATTAGACTATTTTACAAGAACTTCTTTTCGACGGCTCATAAAACGGAGGAAAGGGTCCTGAAAGATATTGTTGATAGGAACGTCATCCCTACAGACAAAAATCAGAAAATACAATTGATAATTTATTATAAAACCAAAAAAATGGCCAATCTACTCATGAAAAACTTGCCAGACACCAAGCAGAACGCTTTGAAGGAGACCAACGTCATCTATGCCTTTAAATGCCCACTTGGGGACTGTAAGCCCCAAAGAACTCAGTATATAGGCAAGACAACAACGTCTCTTTCGAGGTAACTAACAATGCATAAGCAACAGGGAGCTATCAAGGAACACACAATCTCTTCTCACAACCAGACCATCACCAGAGAAATCTTAACAAACAACACAGAAATCATCGATAGGTACGGCGATAGCAGGCGGCTTGACATCTGCGAGGCACTACACATCAAAAAGTCAACACCAGCAATCAACAGCCAATTAATGCAGAACTATATTCTACCTACTTCAAGACCCCGAACCAATATGGAAGCAGCAAGAGGAAGTATGGGCCAATAGACCTTCTGCAGTTACTTCCATTCATATGTTCACTTATCCAATTTATACCCATTGTTTCCTGTTCTGTCTTGTGTTTGTCACCTCACCCAAAACTTTTGTACCACATCACCTCATCCAATAGAGTACAAGTACAAAGAATTTGTGTGTAAATTAAGTCTTTGAAAATGTAATACGAATTACGAAACGCGTTCAGGCTTCAGACAATAGAAAAAAAATGAATTTTGGAGAACTGTTATTTTTATTACCACCGACAGTGAAGAAAAACATAAGAAATATTGAGAAGATTCGTGTTAGAATTATTAATCTTACCTTTTCGGTCATATTCAACAACATATGTTTACAAGAAAGACTGCTACCAAAGTATACTAAGATAGAGATATAATATATTTACATTCTCATTTGTATTATTAGCTTACCTTGAGCTTGAGGTAGTCAGCATCCTGCTCAAGCCTGCGGCCTTTTGAGATGAGCTCTAATAATTTGGCATTGAGGGTGCTGATGATACTATCACGCAAACTCAGCTGTGACACAAGCAACACTGGCCACTCATCAAGGGAGGGATCGAGATTCTGGAGGGCATCCACAGACATGAAGCCAACTTCAACTTGCATTGTGACTAGGTCTAGAGAATAATCACTAAATTCACTCGAATCTAAGAGCTGAATAGCAGTCTGTGTTGCTCTGTTTATAGGAGGATTTTTTTTTCTAAATTTCCTCTTTAGTTTTTGGCCATATTCAGATTTGTCAAAATTATCTATTTTGTTATCATTTTCCTCAAATGTGCATGTTGAAACTTCTTCAGAAACAAAGTCTGTAGGTATTTGCTCTTGATTTCTTGTTATCTCTGATACCCCATCAATCTGTGGTTCAAGTGTGGGCACGCTCTTGTTTTCATTGTCAATATTACCACTTTCTAATAATGATACTTTGGAAACTTGCTCCAGTTCTTTTGTAAGTAAGTTCTCATGTCCATTATCAGGGGTAAGCAACTTACCACTTTCAGCTTGTGTTAACTTACATGCATTATCAGAGGCAAATGCCTCTGCATCCCTTTCATTCAATTTTATTTTTTTTTCATTATGAAGGGAAGATGTACCTTCTTCATCCATTCTATCTAGTGCCACCTGTTGTCCATTATCAAGCTTAGAAGCCTCTGTATCATCCCTCTTGTCTAGTTTTAGTCGAGTCGATTTTTCTTTTCCACCCCATCCATCTAATGCCAGTTGTTCATTATTAACTATAAACATATCTGCACCACCCTTTCCATCCAGTTCCAACTGATGTCTACTGCCATGGATAGAAGCCTCTCCATCACCACTGCTTCCATCAACACCCAGCTGTGGCTCATTATCAGGAGACATAGCATCATCATCACTTTCATCTAGGACCAACTGCTGTCCATTGAGAGAGACTGGCAACTTGACATCACTCTTTCCCTCTTTAATCACTTGGTCTTCACTTTCAGAAATAGAAGCCTTTGTATCATCCCTTCCATCTACAACTAGATGTTGTTCATTATTAAATGAAGCCTCTGCAACCTCTCTCTTATCTAATACCAGCAGCTCTTCACTAGTAGGGGTAGATTCCAATACAACAGTGCTTCTGTCTAATACCAGCTGCTCTCCACTAGCAGAGGTAGACTCCAATACACCAGTGCTTCTGTCTAATACCAGCTGCTCTCCACTAGCAGAGGTAGACTCCAATACACCAGTGCTTCTGTCTAATACCAGCTGCTCTCCACTAGCAGGAGTAGACTCCAATACAACAGTGCTTCTGTCTAATACCAGCTGCTCTCCACTAGCAGAGGTAGACTCCAATACACCAGTGCTTCTGTCTAATACCAGCTGCTCTCCACTAGCAGGAGTAGACTCCAATACAACAGTGCTTCTGTCTAATACCAGCTGCTCTCCACTAGCAGAGGTAGACTCCAATACACCAGTGCTTCTGTCTAATACCAGCTGCTCTCCACTAGCAGGGGTAGACTCCAATACAACAGTGCTTCTGTCTAATACCAGTTGCTCTTCACTAGCAGGGGTAGATTCTAATACAACAGTACTTCTGTCTAATACCAGTTGCTCTTCACTAGCAGAGGTAGACTCCAATACAACAGTGCTTCTGTCTAATACCTGCTGCTCTCCACTAGCAGGGGTAGATTCCATTACATCAGTGCTATCTAATACCAGCTGTTGCCCATCATCAAAGTTAGATACCCAATCTTTACACTTTTCAGCGAGTACCAACTTTTGTTCTTTATTGTGGGTAGATTCCTGTTTATCATGTTTTGTATCTAGTATCATCTCTTGTTCATTATCAGAAGACACTGATTCATCACTACTTTCATACAGTACCAACTGTTGTGCATGATTAGGGGCAGAAAACTCGGTATCAACCTTTCCATCAAGCTTCGTCTGCTGTCCAGTAACAGGGCTAGATTGCCCTTTATCACCCTTCCCATCTAGAACCATCTGTTTTCCCTTATCAGAAATAGAATCTAAATCATTGCCACTTTCATCTAGTATCATCTGTTGTTCATTATCAGAAGATACTGATTCATCACTACTTCCATATAGTACCAACTGGTGTCCGTGATAGAGAATGGAAGCCTCAGCATCACTCTTTCCTCTATCTATCATCATCTGCTGTTCATCATCAGGGGTAGATGCTCGTTCATCACCCATCCTGCCTAGTATTGGCTGTTGTTCATTATCAGAGGAAGACATCGCCTCATCACTACTTCCATAAAGTACCAGCTGTTGTCGATGATTAATCGTAGACATGACTTTATCACCCCTTCCATTTAATCCATTACCACGGGTAGATGACTCTTTATAACCCTCTTCATCTAATACATTATCAGGGATAAACATTCTTTCATCACCCTTCGCATTTAATCCTTTATCAAGGGTAGATACCTCATCACCTTTTCCATCTGATCCATTATCAGGGGCTGACACCTCTTCATGATCTCTTCCCTTTAATTCATTGTCAGGAATACACACATCTAATAAATTATCAGGGTTAGATACCTCATCAACCCTTCCATTTAATCCATTATCAGGGGTAGATACCTCATCAACCCTTCCATCTAATTCATTATCAGGGGTAGATACCTCATCAACCCTTCCATCTACTTCATTATCTGCAGTAGATACCTCTTTATTACCCTTTCCATATAATTCATTATTATGGGAATACATTGCTTCATTGTCCATATCATTTAATCCATTATCAGGGATAGATGCTTCATCGCCCCTTCTATTTAATCCATTATCAGGGGCTGATACAGCTTCATGACCTCTTCCATTTAATCCAATATCAGGGGTAGATATCTCAACACCCTTTCCTTCTAATCTATTATCAGGGGTAGATACATCATCATCCATTCCATCTAATCCATTATCAGGGGTAGATACCTCATCATCCATTCCATCTAATCCATTATCAGGGGTAGATACCTCATCATCCATTCCATCTAATCCATTATCAAGGGTAGATACCTCATTATCCCTTTCATCTATTCCATTATCAGGAAAAGATACCTCATCACTTCTTCCATCTAATCTATTATCAGTAGATACCTCATTACCCCTTCCATCTATTCCATTATCAGGGAAAGATACCTCATCACTTCTTCCATCTAATTCATTATCAGTAGTAGATACCTCTTCATTACCCTTTCCATCTAATCCATTATTAGGGGAATACATTACTTCATCACCCACTTCATCTAATCCATTATCAGGGGCGGACATCTCTTCAAGATCTCTTCCATTTAATTCATTATCAGAAGTAGACGCTACATCAGCTCTTCCATTTAATTCCTTATCAGCGGTAGATTCCTCCTCATAACCCCTTCCATCCAATCCACTGTCAGGAGAATACATTACTTCAGCACGGCTCTCATTTGATTCAGGTCCATAGGTTACACAGGCTTCATCGCCACTATTGTCACCTAATCCATTATTAGAGGTAGAAACCTCATCACATCTTCCATCTACTCCATTACCTGGGGAAGAGGCCTGATGATCAACCCTTTCATCTACTCCACTGCCAGGGGAATAGGCCTCGCCATCATCCATTTCCTCTAATCCATTACCAGGGGAAGAGGCCTCATAATTATGCCTTATATGCACTTCAGTACCAGGGGATGAGACATCATCACCCCTTTCATCTACTCCACTGCCAGGGGAAGATGCCTGGTGATCAACCCTTTCATCTACTCCACTGCCAGGAGAAGATGCCTGGTGATCAACCCTTTCATCTACTCCACTGCCAGGAGAAGATGCCTGGTGATCAACCCTTTCATCTACTCCACTGCCAGGAGAAGATGCCTGGTGATCAACCCTTTCATCTACTCCACTGCCAGGGGAAGATGCCTGATGATTAACCCTTTCATCTACTTCACTGCCAGGGGAAGAGGCCTGGTGATCAACCCTTTCATCTACTCCAGGGGAAGAGGCCTGATGGTCGCCCCTTTCATCTACTCCACTGCTAGGGGAAGAGGCCCGATGATCAACCCTTTCATCTACTCCAAGGGAAGAGGCCTTATGAGCAACCCTTTCACTTAATCCACTACCAGGGGAAGAGGACTGATGAGCAATCCTTTCATCTACTCCACTGGCAGGGGAAGAGGCCTGATGATCAACCCTTTCATCTACTTCACTGCCAGGGGAAGAGGCCTGATGATCAACCCTTTCATCTACTTCACTGCCAGGGGAAGAGGCCTGATGATCAACCCTTTCATCTACTCCACTGGCAAGGGAAGAGGCCTGATGATCAACCCTTTCATCTACTCCACTGCCAGGGGAATAGGCCTCACCATCATCCATTTCACCTGCTCCACTACCAGGGGAAGAGGCCTCATAATCATCCCTTATATACACTTCAGTATCAGGGGATGAGACATCATCATCATCCATTTCATCTACTCCACTGCCAGGGGAAGAGGCCTCATCACCTCTTCCATCTACTCCATTACCAGGGGAAGAGGCCTGATGGTCATCCCTTTCATCTACTCCACTGCCAGGGGAAGAGGCCTCATCACCTCTTCCATCTACTCCATTACCAGGGGAAGAGGCCTGATGATCATCCCTTTCATCTAATCCACTGCCAGGAGAAGAGGCCTGATGATCATCCCTTTCATCTAATCCACTGCCAGGAGAAGAGGCCTGATGATCATCCCTTTCATCTAATCCACTGCCAGGAGAAGAGGCCTGATGATCATCCCTTTCATCTAATTCACTGCCAGGTGAAGAGGCCTGATGATCAACTGTTTCACCCAATCCACTACCAGGGGAAGATGCCTCATAATCATGCCTTCCATACACTTCATTACCAGGGGAAGAGACCTCGTCATCATCCCTTATATACACTTTGTTACCAGGGGATGAGACATCATCACCCCTTTCATCTACTCCACTGCCTGGGGAAGAGGCCTCATCATCACCCCTTTCATCTACTCCGTTACCAGGGAAAGAGGCCTCGTTATCACCCCTATCATCTAGTACCATCTTTAGTTCGTCACGTGCTGTTCTCGTAACCTCATCACTACTGTACCTGCTTGTCTCTTGAATACTTTCTTCACCAGATTCATCAACAATCTGTTCTTGAATGGCTCCAAAGGAGCTATCCAAAGTATCAGTGTCAGTGTCATTATTTATTTCTCCCATTTCTCTACTTTCTGAGGAGGAATCTACTGTGTCTGATGAATTAACCTCCCTACAACCTGGCTTGATGGTAGTCATATATTGTATACTCTCTGATGAAGAATCTGACGCTACTGCTTCTTCATTTGCATCTAAGGAACTCTCTGTGTAAAGCACATTTTGTTTATCTTCTGCATTAGAATCCTCCCCAATTTGCTCATTTGCCTTCAATAAATTTTCCTGAACAGTTTTGTAGCTGTTTCCCTGTGTGTCCTGTTCATAATCAATTAATATTACAGTCTCGTCTTTAGTATTACATTTTGACTCCTGAACAGTTTTAGCGTTACTGGTCTCTAATTCTTTTTCACTCTCAAGCTCTGGTGCCTGAAGAATTTCTTGTGGATTTATCCATGGAAAAGTTATTTGAGAAGTCATTAATGTGACAGGGTTACTTTCTTGCGAGTCTTCTGATGATGACTCACTGTCTTGGTCTTCAGAAGCACTAGTTGACTCATCTTGAACAGAGCTAGCAGGAGAGCTGTCTTCACTGTCAAGGATTCTATCCTCACCAAGTCCTTGCTCTGGAGTGCCCTCCCCACACTCCATCTTTAAAAAATGTTCAGTCTTGTTCTTATAATGAGTCACTCCAAGTACTTACTGGAAAGAAAAAGTACTGAATAAGTACAATATAATACAAAAGTACTGTACAGGTAAATATACACTAACAAAATCAGCATGTATTGTGATGAAATGCCAGTTTCTTGGCGAGCCCCGGAGACCCCTAGAACTATCATCACTCATTCAGTGCCATACTACACAGCATCATCAGTTGCGGAGTTCTTTTTGACTACTGGGGACCACGAGCCAAAACCTGATCCCCTCAGAGAGGCACACAGAGTAATGGCCTATGATCACTATACATTTTAAAGGATATCATCTTTGCCATCACCAGGGAAGGCATCCAGAAAGATTGGCGAATCAAACCACTGCCTGGTTAAAAAATGCAACCAAAGCCCCCAAAATGACAAAAGAACTCCCCCAATAATAAAAGAATCAACAAAACTTGGTTCAACTAGCCTCCACTAGTTGAACCTAGTCTACCTCCCCCCACTCGTAGGAGGGAGGGGCAACCAGCCCGGGATGCCAGGACCGACCGGCTTCAGTTCTTTTCCGAGAAAAACACTGCCGACCTGGGGAATGGAGGGTGACAGGGGGTCTCCAGGGTTCCCCCAGAAACTGGCATTTCATTTCATTCAATGCTGGTTTTCTGTGGGGAGCCCTGTCGGCTCCCTAAAGCTACCTAACACAGAGAAGGACAATAACTGGAAACCTACCAGGGAGGCAGGAGCCACGTAGGTAACACCTCGATGTTGCGACTGAAGGCTGAGACAGATGTCAAAATGCAACACAAGGCCACAGAGGACCCAGAATGTTCGCTAGATACCTAGCGGCCAAGACCCCGTTAGACCTCCAAACCCCCCCGAGCCTGAACATCTACCCAAGAAGTACTGTATTACCAAAAACAGCCAACAAGGCAGCATACTTGCAAACATCATGAGCACGAGCATAGACCGTAGGCTGGCTAACTTTAATGATACTGTGGACAACCTAAGAAACACAAGCTCTGGAACAGGAAATCAGAGAAACCTGATCAATCCACAACGAGTCTACCGAAACAGAACTGGTGGCGCGAAGGTAGCGGCGTAAAGTCGCTACTGGATAAAGCACATGATGCACCCCTGATCAAACCAACCAAGCCACCAAAACCAAAGGACCCCTCCAGAAACCCATCGTCTAATTCTTCGCCAGGAAAGAAGGAGCAGGATGTAAACGAACAAAATGACCCCCAAGTACCAAAAATCCTGACGCCAGAGGAAAGCATGAAGCTCACCCACCCGACAACCGGAAGCCAAGGAAATAAAAAAACCAAGCCTTCCAAAAACAATCCCGGATCAAAGAGGCCACAGTAAACTGAGGCGAAGAAAGAAAAAGAACCCGCCCCATTACCAAGAAGGCTCAGACAGACAGACTTGTGAAACGGGGCCAAAGGAACGTCTACCTCAAACGCAAGCAGAAGTGGTTCCATCAATGCCGCACGATAAGAAGCGATAGTATTAGGAACAAGATGTATATCGAAGAAGAAGACAGGGAAGGGAGAGTAAATGAGGAAAAAAACACCAAGACACCACATACTGTCACTGAGAAGAAGACCACAGTTGGGACATCAAACCAGCCACCTGATCGCCATACAAATGACAATAAAGATGTGTCAAAAAGTCCAGATGCAAAGTCCAGATGTGCCAATACGCATCCTTGAAGTCCAGGGACACCATCCAAGCGCCTGGCTCCAACACAAGCCGGACCAGGGACAGAGTGGTCATCCGAAATTAGAGACCAGAAACCCAGGGGTTCAGACAGGACAAGTCCAGAATGAACCGCAGGTCTGCACAGTCCCATTTCGGAACCGGAAACGGGCGGGAAACCCACCAAAGACGTCGTCGTTTTGACCACGCCCAAGTGCACTCACTCCGAGACGACCCGACCGAGTGCAGGAAGAAGAAAAGAAAAGGGCGAAGAAAACCCAACAGCCAGGGCCTAAGCAAATTCCATGGAGGAAGTGAGCACAACCTGCCAACACGTGAGACGTGAAGTGAAAAACTGCGACACCGCATTTCGCAGGAATGGCACAAACAACTTCAGCAGCAAAGATGACGTGCGACCAGCCGAGACCAAGGCACCTGACCCCAGGAATGACTCCAAGCGCCTCCACATCCTCCATAAGCCAATTCGAAGATAGCTCCAGGAGGGAAAAGAAACGCAAGACCGAAGTCAGCAAGCCACGAGCGCGCAAGTCCTCAGCCACGAGCGCGCAAGTCCTCAGCCACGAGCGCGCAAGTCCTCAGCCACGAGCGTAGCTGACAGAGGAAACCTGCACGTGAAGCTGAATCGCGCCCATATCCCGCAGAAAGGCAGGAGCGAACAAGCACGTAATAAAGTGCTCAAAATCGCCCCCAAATAAACCTAGACCACCATCAATGCCTCGCACCACTCAAGCGTGTGAGTACAACAGAAAGTACCCCATGCATCCAACGACGACAACTGGTAGTCCGCAAGCCAGGATGACTCCAGAACCTTATAACGAACCCAGTATGGAAACGATGACCCAAACCTGAAAGACAACGAATCCATTATAGAGGCATAATCCAGGTCACGCAAGATGTAAGCCACAATGGCTGCCTGCACCTTAGTAGGAGAGATGCGGTAAGCCGAAACCCTCCGGAAGGACAGAACCGAAGGACCCGCAGGGATACAGAACAGAACCTGGGGAGGAGCTGAACCCAAATCCAACTCGTACTCAGAGGGAGGAAAGGAAAACCCAACTCCTTATAACAGAAAGCCCCGCTCTGAGGGTTTGAAAACCCAGGCAGGGTCCAACGGGGCCTAATTCCCCCAACTCAGCTCCTCCCCAACCCCGGGAACCTCCATGTCAGGCCCTGAGGGCGAGTCATCCCCCAAAGCCCTAGCCTCACAAGAAAAAGCCGAGGTGGCCAGAAAAGCAGGAAGAGAAGGAGCCCACGGGTCAGACCCTGGGGCCACAGCTGGAGGAATGGACTTGAATGCTTCCGTCGCCACCCTGGAAGGTGCAACCCCCGAAACTGCCCGAGTTTCAGAAACCTCTAAACCCTGCCTAAACCCTGAAGCCCTCAGATGCTTGGGAACCGGAAGCAAGGGGTAGGGGAGGACAGAATGAACAACAGCAGGGAAAGAATGAGAGGGTACGGACTGAACCAAGGCCGAAGCGACCAACACCACCAAGTCTGGATCCCTATAAGCAAAGCGGGGCAGCCTCAGGGCATCCGGGAAAGCAAATAACCAAGCACTTTGCAGCAACCTATACCTAGCATGCAATGCCTGAGGTGCTTGCACCCGAATAATGTCATCAGTTGATTGGACGAATTGAGTCACAAACAGGCAACAATTCTCATAGGACTCCGGGTCGAAGGTGTCACCACCCCAAGAGGCAGCATAACAAGAGGCAAAAAAAATGACCATTGCCCTGAGACAAGGGGACAGAGCAACCTCAAACTCGCATGAAGTGAGAGGGGGCCCAGGAGTCGCATCCATTGGACCCTTTGCGCCCCTGCGGAAATTCCCAGGTGCCCTTAGGCTGTTTTCGCTAAGGGTAAGCCCAGGCAGGGTACTGCTAACCGATGCCCAAGTCTACCAAACAAACTTCTAAAACTGAACCTCCGGGATGTGTCCACTCATGAGGGGCCAAGCAGAGGGTACCACCGAACACCAGAGGTGAAGACCCTAAGATAACTGGGGGCAAGGGACACAAAGGCAGAAGCCCCCCCCCCCCAGGCAGAAACAAAATTGAGAAGAAATACCCCGCAAGAGGACAACGTGCCCAGGAGGAACAGAGTCGGCTACCGTTATGGGTGAAAACTAGCTGCGCAGTACCCTGCGCCCCTACCAGTGCAAAAACTACCACTTACCCCAAGTAAACAAGAGAGGAAACCACCAATACACTCGGGGGGTATTCAATCACTGGGGAGCAAAAGACCAACAAAGGTAGATCCCCAAGGTGACTTGTGGAAGATAACCCTAAGCCCCAAGGGCAGTACTTACAGGGCACTCAGGAATGGGAACCCTAAGCACATGCAGCCCAAGTACCTGTGAATATTACTCCCAATTCACACGCCACCGTAAGAGCAGTACTGGACACAAAGAACAGAACAACACAAGAGAATCTGGAGCTGGAGCCACACGGCTGAGCCACAATCACATCAGCTGAGAACTGGTGCCCCCTCCCTGGGAGTGGGAGGAGCTGTGCAGACATACGGCGCGGCACATGTGATGTCCTGGTCATTTTCTCGTTTTTAATTGGGGAGTTCTGTCCACATGTTAGTCTATTTTAGTCGTTTTAACCAGAATAGGGGTTTGTTTTGAGGCGCTTACCTTTCTGGGTGCCTGGCCCGATCAATGGCAGACATAGGCTGCTCCAAATCCCATGCACAATTCTATAAGCTATTGCTCCTCGTGCCTCTCTAAAGGGGGCCAGGTTCTGCTTCATGGTCCCTGGTAAGCCTAGAACTCCATCCACACTGATTGATGCCAAAGTCTAATAATATACATATCAGCCTGGATAGCTCCAGGGAGCTGAAAGGGCTACCCCAGAGAAGTAGACTAAACAGAAAATGACACACACAGTAGTTAGGTAATTAAATCTTCAGTTCCACTTCCCCACCAACTGATGGCAACACCAAGAACTACTGGCTCATCCAGTGAAACCCTTCAGCAACCCTAAGGCAAACCAACACACCTGAAAGGGAATGGGTGGGTCCAGAAAGCTACCAAGGACACACCAGAAAGACCTCATTACATTCAATTCTGGTTTCCTGGGAGGGCTTTGTCAGTAGCTCCCTGTTGCTCTGTCACTACAGAGAATGAGGTACAAAAGAAGGATACTAGGAGCAGTGGAGAGTAAAAATCCAAGAGTTCTTAAAGAAAGCAGCAGCAGCACCAGGGGATACTGAAAACCCTAGTAGATCAAGCCGTGAACAATGAGCCCGAGAGAGCAGGACCATAAGTATGGGAAAATGTGGGAAAATTCTCCCACCTAAACATATATTATTGTGTATATAATTTAAATTATTTAAGAACTATAAGGATTCATTTTCTGTTGTTGTCTTACTTTAATTACAACCTATTCATATCTATAAAATAGATAATTATGAGTAATTAATCAAGTTATATTATGTTGATAAATTAATGGGATACATGTAATAAAATTCCTGTGATGTAAGCATGTGCCATGTCCCCAAAGAGAGTTAATGGTTAAATTAATAAATTTGATCTTCTCAATTAAATAACTAATGTACATAGCTTTGATGCTATAAATTGTTTTTAACTTGTTAAAAAATTTATCTAGTAAGATCCTACAAGGATCTGACTTAAAATTTCCTCTTTCTTGAATAATTCAATATTCAAGTGTCGATGAATATTTACCCAATATACTCAAAACAGCATAGATCACCCCACTTCATAAAAGGTAGTAAAACAGACGCAAAAAATTATAGACCAACAGGTCAAACACCACACATCATAAAAATCTTTGAAAAGTGTGTGTATTCCTGAATAAACATGGGTTTGTAACAGGGCGCTCCTGCCTCTCACAATTGCTAGATCACTATGACATGGCCTTAGATGCCATGGAAGACAAACAAAATGCTGATGTAATATTCATATTTTGAAAATGCTTTTGACAAATGTAATCATGGTGTTATTGCACACAAAATGCATCCAAAAGGAATTACTGGCAAAATATGGAGATGGATCTTGAACTTCCTATCGAAAAGATCTCAGGGTGTAATAGTCAACAAAGTAAAATTCAGAATCGTCCACAGTGAAAAACTCAAGTCTCCTAAAGTACCGTGCTTGCTCCGGTACATTTTCTTAATATTTGATCACACATAGAGAAGGATACAAATTATAGAACTGTATCATCCTTTGGAGATGACACTAGGATTTTCATGAGAGTAGGCAATATAAAGGATACAACAAACCTTTAACCTGATGTTAATGAGGTCTTTCATTGGGAACAGATAAAAATATGTTGTTTAATGAAGATATGTTCAAGCTCTTACACAATGGAAGAAACAAAAATATAAAAAAGGGAAACTACATATAAATACAGAATTAAAAAGCAATATAAAGAATCTGGAAGTAATTATGTAGGAGGACCTTACATTTAATAAACACAATAAAGTAGCTGTCATGACTGCAAGAAAACTGACAGGTTGGATAACAACAACCTTTCAAACAAGAGATGCCATACCAATGGTGATACTTTCCTACTTTCCATACCAATGATGAACTGGTATGGAAAGTCCTCTCTAGGGTGGAATATTGTTACGCAATATCAACCCCATTCAAAGCCGGAGAAATTGCTGACCTGGAGTGTGCCCAAAGATCCGTTACTGCTAGAATCCACTCTAGCAAACATCTAAATTATTGGAACTAATTGAAATTATTAAATCTGTATTCTAAGGACAGCAGACAAGAGATACGTAATAATTTACACCTTGAAAATATTAAGAGGGACTGGTTCAAAACCAGCATATGGAAATAACATCACTTGAGACCATGAACCATGACAGGATGTGCAAAATAGCCCTAATGAAAAGCAGAGGTCCAAATAGGTAACAGTGACAAGTTCCAGTTACAGTACTTAGGTATGGTGGAAACGTGGAAGTTAAATGAAACACAAGGAACAGGACACAATCAGATCTGCTTATAGAAGGAAAGCAACATGTAAAAGATCTGAGAATTATGATGTCTGACGACCTGACATTTAGTGAACATAACCAAGCAAATATAGCAGCGGCCAGGAAAATGATTGGATGGATTATGAGAACGTTCAAATCCAGAGACCCCATAGCAATGCTAATACTATTTAAATCACTGTGCTGTCCTGACTTGAGTATTGCTCGGTACTCACTTCCCCTTTCAGTGCAGGAGAGATCTGAATTAGAGGGAATACAGAGAACATATACGGCACGCATAGAAACGATAAGACATCTAAATCATTAGGACCGTCTCAAAGCTCTCAAAATGCACTCTTTGGAAAGGAGACGAGAAGTTATCAAGTAATATATACATGGAAAATACTTGAAGGCCGGATCCCAAATTTGCACAGTAGAATAACAACATACTGGAGTGAACGATATGGAAGAAAATGCAAAATAGAACCAGTGAAGAGTAGAGGAGCCATAGGCACAATCAGAGAGCACTGTCTGAATATCAGAGGTCCACAGCTGTTTAACACCCACCCAGCAAGCATTAGAAATATTGCTGGAACAAAAGTGGATGATTCAAGAGGCACCTAGAAAAATTCTTGCAAGACGTTCCGGACCAACCAGGCTGTAGTGAATATGTGGGCCTGCGGGCCGCTCCAAGCAACAGCCTGTTGGACCAAGTTATCACAAGTCAAGCCGGGCCTCAGGTCGTGCTCAGGGAGTATAAGAACTCCCAGAACCCTCTCCAGGTATGCTCCTTCTCCAGGTATGCTAACAACAGAAGACCAACTCGTACCCTCTGACATAATATGCGGTAGTGATGTTTAATGAACAAATCTTCTAAATATTTTTTTGGGGGTACAGTACATACGTATCCCCCACACAATGGTTGGTATAAAGTGCGCCAGGTGCTACTGACGAAGGCGGTGAAGTACCCCACACGGAGGCCGCCAGCAACACGCCTCCCACCTCACCATAACCCTATACCACCTCTGGGCCACCATTCCGGTCAATTACCAATGACACACACAATGTCAAAGTTGGTCTAGCCGTAAGCCCACACCAGACGGCCCCACAGACCATGCTGTTATCAGTATTAAGACGCCTTAAGCCTCACTAACGCGAGGAAACAGGAGTAATACAGCATAAGAGCAGCTGCCAGGCGGGTCACTGTTGTTGTCACCAGGGATACTAGACACTTGGTACACACCAACCATCTCGCACACTCATATATTATGACCATTTCCCACACCAAATTAGAACGTTTCGTATAAATATATATAACTGCTCAATATTAAAACCACAATATAATGCTATTAACAGTTACAAATCTTGTACTTAGCAGACATGTAGTTAATAAATGAAGCTCAGTAATATGATGGACATAATCCGGACTTCGTAAGAACGGCGCCCGCCACCGTAAACACAACACGTCTGCATGTCCACGAACACGATCGAACGCACAAAAAAGACTTCGGACAGTTTTGGGGTAATATCCAATAACATTTATTATGCCATACTTATAAATGTATATAATAATAAGTATTAAAAGTAAGTGCCTAATATGTATATTAATTAATAAAAACCAAGTCAGAAGTCACACGCTTGTTTGTACTTTTGTGTTAAAGTATTTCAAAAAATCAAATCAAAATCAAAATGTTTATTCAGGTAAAGTACATACATACAAGGTGAGATACAAACATGTAAATTTATAGATAAAGCTAGTACATACAATGCCTAAAGCCACTATTACGCAAAGCGTTTCGGGCAGGAAAAACACTATGACTAAAACTTAATACTAATTGAGATTAAAGTACAAAATGTGTTCAGAAAATCAAAAATAAGAAAAGGATAAAAGGAAAAGGATAAGAAAAGGGGGGAACATGGCAGAAAATAGCAAATATACAATTTGGTCAACAAACAGCATTGTTTAAAATAGTAAGACAGGGTTTGACATTTAGGGGGTAAGGTAGGTTACATGGAGTTAATTAGGTAGTACTTAGTTTTTATCTTAAAGATGGGTAGACCCGACCACGGCCACCGGAACCCCTTCTAACAGAACGACTAAGCGCTCTAGAAAGTGGAACGCAAAACTGTATAGCATTGTCGACGGTGCCGGCCTTGCGTCCTCTTGTGAGGTCCTATCTTGCCATAAGTAGTTCCCATCCGGTACCCGTCTGCTAAGCGGAGGAGATTTTGCTCATATCATCCAGATTAGGGCAAACGCTGTAGCCACGCCGTCTAGAGCAGCTAGGGGTAGACCCGAGGATTCTGGTCTCTGCGATTGTTACGACCCTGGGTTCTCCAGTGGAAACCAGAGGTCAAAATTGAGCTATTAAACTTCCTAGTAGTACAGTTCAGTGCATCTCGAATGTCAATTGTTTGTATCTTCCCTGCCAGACGTAAGACTATTATTGTTTCTCAAAGAGCATTTAAAGACTGAGCTGGGGTTGATTATTAAATAATAACATAGGCACCAACTTTGCTTACTAATACTTTCTAATCATTCATAAAGTAACAATACGTTGCATAGGGGAAGATCTTTAATGTGCTTAGCTGCACGATCAATTAGGCTCCTTCCGGCACCACGACATGAGGGAGGCCAGGTGGTCGCGAGGAGCTCTCTCTTCTCTGGCTGGTGTCGTGCGGATAAGATCTACTCTGTGGCTGCACCCCTACTCTTCTCCCTTCTCCTCTTACTTATTTCCCTTACCTGAAGTTCCTGTATCCTTAAGTTAAGTACGGGGCATTATTAAGTGTACCTACTCTGGTAGTAACGATTGGTGAGACCTGGGGATAGTATTTGCCAGTGTTTTGGGTACCCCTAAGTGTTGTGTTTGTATTAGGGTCCCACGTGGTTTCACTACCCTAAGCTGCATCCAGCTTCAGTGCTTATCCAGTAGTACTTTACCCTAGCTTGTTATTAGTGTAAACCTTGTATCCTGTCTTAAGTGGACCAAGGCTTTTAACGTAAGATAGCGTGGTAAAGTTATTATTATTATTATTATTGGTGTGAGTGTATATGGGGGGTTGTTAAGGGGTTAATAAATAAGTACATGAATTACAGAGTATCTCTTCTCCCAGTGTGGGAGCGCATTGATCAACCCTTAGACTAACATATATGGTCTAGTAGCAAGTTATTACTACTGTGGATAGTTTATTTTGGGGGCCGGGCCTTTTAGCTCTCTCATATTTGATACTCTTGTCTTCTAACTACCCTTACCCCTTAATATTACCAGTACCCCATAGCCCCCACACACTGTATTTTGTAACAAGTGGTTGGCCAGTCCGGGATGAGCATTATAAGTGTAAAAAATTAGATTCTTGAGTGCCAAAATTAAAATTTTTTGTTTTCCGCAGAATGGTTGTGTGCTAGCCTAGGGTCCAGCTCATCTAGCAAAGGACATTCTTGCACTGACTGGACACCCAGCTGGATCCCTTCACGATTAAGGTTAGTGTGGCCTTGTGTTAGGGGCCGTGCAAATTTTTGTTTTTTTTCCAATTTTTATTTTTTAATTTTTTCTTTGGCTGGGAGCTAAAATTATTAGTGATGTCTTCTGAAATGCAGAAACTGGCAAGGGAGCCTTCAGTGGTAGAGATAAAGAAACTTAAAAAGTCTAATTTAGTATTGTTAGGCCAGGAATTTGGCCTAGAATTAAATGTCGCAGATAAAAAGTGGACTTTGGTGAATGAAATATTACAACATTGTATTGATGAAGAACTATTGGCAAGTGATACACCTTTATGCCAGCCTAGCCAAGCAGAAAGTGCAACTCATAGGGAGGGAGAATTAGCTTTAGTTTTTTTTTTTTTTTTTTTTTTTTTGAGATATATACAAGAGTTGTTACATTCTTGTACAGCCACTAGTACGCGTAGCGTTTCGGGCAAGTCCTTAATCCTATGGTCCCTGGAATACAATCCCCTGCCGCGAAGAATCGTTTTTTCATCCAAGTACACATTTTACTGTTGCGTTAAACAGAGGCTACAGTTAAGGAATTGCGCCCAGTAAATCCTCCCCGGCCAGGATACGAACCCATGACATAGCGCTCGCGGAACGCCAGGCGAGTGTCTTACCACTACACCACGGAGACTGCTAAAATAGCAAAAATAAAATTAGAGGAGCAAAGACTCAAAACCGAGGAGGCTAAAATTAGAGCGAATGCCACTGGAACTCCACCTGCCGGGGATTCAAACCCCAGGCATTATGAGAAAAAGCATAATTTGCCTGAATTTTCCGAGTCTGACCCTGAAAGGTTTTTCAACCATTTTCAGAGATTGGCCACGTCCATGAACTGGCCAAAGGAGGAGTGGGTGAAAATCCTACAGGGAAGACTTAGGGGTAAAGCACAAGATATTTTTATAAACATGCCTGACGACGAGTGTTTCGAATATGATAGTCAGGGAATGTATTTTGCGGGCATATGAAATTACTCCTGAAGCTCACCGCCAAGTTTATCGTAACCTTAGGCCTACTCACAACCAACCGCTCACTGAATTTGTGAATGATCAAATTCGATTGTTTGCTAGATGGATTCGCTCGGCGAAAGCCGAAACATACGAGGCTCTCAGGAACTTAATTTTAATGGAGCATTTTATAGATATTATGTCAGAGAACGTATCAAATTACATTAGAGGAAGGGTAGAGGTAAATTCTAAAATAGGGGATTTGGCCAAGTTGGCAGAAAACTACCAATTGGCGGGCAAAAGGCCCAATAAAAATAATTATACCCCACAGAGTAGCAAAACTTATACCCACAGCCAGTCCAGACCAGCTCATTCTAACCCTTTACCTAATGCACCTTCTGTTTCAGACATAACTAACCCTGTTAAAGTGTCTAGCCCAACGGCACCTAAAGGTGAACCGAAGGGTAATTCTGTTAGTAATGTCTCTTCTCCCCGACGTTTTTGTGGTCACTGTAATCGTCCAAACCACACTATTAGCCGTTGTTGGCAACTGTACCCAGAAAAAAGACCCAATGCTCTAGTTGTGACACAGGGCTTGAGGCCTTCGGAAGGGTTAGGGAGTAAGACCTCCAACCCACAGTGGTTGGACTTGCTTACCCCATTCTTATCGAAAGGGAGACTACTTTTGTCTGAGGGTTCTTCCTGGAAGGACGTGGTGATCTTCCGAGACACCGGGGCCATCCAGACTTTAATTTTAGAGAGTGCGTTGCAAGGTGCCAACACTCTCGACACTGGAGAGGTGGTACTGGTCGAGAGTGTCACTAGTGATACTCGAGCAGTACCCCTCCATAAGGTTACCCTGGAATCTGATTTCCACAAGGGTGTTTGTACAGTCGGAGTCACTTCATACCTACCTTTCCCTAATGTTGATGTAATAGTTGGTAATGATTTAGCAGGGATAAGGTAGGGGACTCCAGACTGCCTATTATGTTGCCTACCCCTAAGGATTGCCTGGATCCACCCACCGCAGAGGATAATGTTGTGTACCCTGCGTGCGCGGTGACCAGGTCTATGGGACTTAAATGTAAGGGCAGCCCTGTGCTTGCCAAGGTGGTAAATCCCGAGGTCACGAGGAGCTTTCCGAGTGGTGAAAACCAAGTGGACCTCGCGGACACATTCATGGCCCGACTCGATGACGTGGCCGAGGACATTGTGGAGAGCCTGCCACCGCCATCTACCGAGAGTAGTGGGGAGGTGGAGGAGAACACTGTTGAGCCTCGGCCAATGGCATCTGACCAAGGCCTAGATGCCTCCTTGAGTGAGTTACAGAAAGCTGACCCCACTCTGGCAGATTGTCATGAAACAGCCGTCTCTATGGAGGAAATTGTAGACGCAGCAACTGGGTACTACTACAATGATCGGATTTTGATGAGAAAATGGAGACCACAGAGTGCTCCCTTGTCAAATGAGTGGGAGGTAGTCCACCAGGTTATGTTGCCGACCTGCTATAGAGAAAGAGTTTTGGCAGCTGCTCATGATGATCCTATGGGGGGACATCAAGGTATTAATATTACGTATCACAAAATTTTAAAGTATTTTTTCTGGCCCAAGCTGAAAAGCGATGTGGCAAAATTTTGTAATGCGTGTATTGTTTGTCAACTGGTTGGGAAACCAAACCAGACTCCACCTAAAGCTCCTCTAAGGCCTATTGTCGTGCCAGAGGAACCATTTTCTCATGTGGTAATGGACTGTGTTGGACCATTACCTAGAACTAAGTCTGGTAATATTTACCTAATCACGATGATGTGTATCACTACTCGTTACCCAGAGGCTTTTGCTGTAAGGAACATCCGAGCAAAAACTGTTGTTGCTCGTATGTTGCAATTTTTTTCCACTTTTGGACTGCCTCGGGTCGTGCAAACTGACAATGGTACTAATTTTAAGTCTGATGTTTTCGAGCAATTTTGTAAGGAACATGGGATCGTATTCCAGGGACCATAGGATTAAGGACTTGCCCGAAACGCTATGCGTACTAGTGGTTGTACAAGAATGTAACAACTCTTGTATATATCTCAAAAAAAAAAAAAAAAAAGAATAACTCATAAGGTTTCCAGCCCATACCATCCACAGAGTCAGGGGGTAATTGAACGTTTCCATCTAACTCTGAAGCAGATGTTGAAGACATCGTGCGAGAGTTCCCACACCTTCTGGGATGAGAATTTACCGTATGTTTTGTTTGTGGCTAGAGAGGGATTACAAAGTTCACTGGGCTGTTCTCCTTTTGAGTTAGTCTTTGGCCATAAAGTTCGTGGACCCTTGCAAATGTTACAGGAGAATCTGTTAGGGAACGTAACGTTAACCGAAGGTTCGGCTTTCTTTGCGCAACACCACCAGAGACTCAAGGACTGCAAGGCGGCTGCATTTAAGTATCTTGGCAAGGCCCAAGAAAAGATGAAAGAACGTAACGATGCTAAATCTAAGTTACGGGTATTTCAGCCTGGCGACCCTGTCCTGGTATTAAAGCCTCGACTAGGGAACACTGTCCCACAAGTACGAAGGCCCCTACATTGTGACAGAAAAGACTGGGGACCTCACGTACAAAGTGAGGCACTCTGACAAACGTAACCAGGTAATGCTCATACATGTAAATCGACTGAAGAAGTTCCAGGGCCCCAGGCCCATTGCACTAACCAATGTTTCCATTTCCAGTGAGAGAGGGGATGATTGTTCTGGGGACCCAACTAATCTCATTTTCAATAATTCTAGTTCTGTGAATGCTGTGGAGGGACTGTCCCATTTGCAGATGGCCCAACGTGAAGAGGTGCAGTCGTTGGTTGATGAATTCTCCAGTCTGTTCGGGGAGGTCCCGACCCAGACTGATGCCATTTGCCATGATGTCGAGTTGACGGACTACACTCCCATTCGCCTTCAACCCTATCGGATGAGTCCAGAAAAGAAGGCCATCGTACGGAAGGAGGTCGACTTCTTGCTCCAGCACGGCCTCATCCGGCCGAGCCAGGGCTCTTGGTGCTCGCCCTGCCTTTTGGTCCCCAAACCAGACGGCTCCTGGCGATTATGCACCGACTATCGGCAGCTCAACAAGGTGACCATTGTGGATGCCTATCCGCTGCCCCTCCTCGAGGACTGCATTGACGAGTTGGGAAATGCCAAGTACGTTTCGAAATTCGACCTCTCGAGGGGGTATTATCAAATCCCACTCACTGAACGTGCTAAACAGCTAACGGCGTTTGTGACACCCGAGGGTGTTTTTGAGTATCAAGTGTTACCGTTCGGCTTGCGTAATGCTCCTGCCACGTTCCAGAGACTCATGAACTCTCTACTCGCTAAGGTGCCAAATTGTCGGGCGTATTTAGATGATATCGTGCTGTTTGACAGTAATTGGGCTGACTACATAGCAAGGTTACGCCAGTTGTTTGCCATCTTGAAAAGGGAAAACCTTACCTTAAATGCTAAAAAGTGTCATTTTGGCCAAGGCACAGTGACGTACCTCGGTTATGAAGTGGGCCAAGGAAAAGTGTTACCTCGGCAAGATAAAATCAATGCCATTCTGGAGTATCCAGTACTAAAGTCTAAAAAGGACGTTCAAAGATTTATCGGTATGTGTACATACTATCGACGTTTTTGTCAGAACTTTTCCAGTGTTGCCACTCCTCTCACAGACTTGTTGCGGAAAGCCGTTAAATTTAAGTGGTCATCAGACTGTGCAGAGGCATTTAAAAATTTGAAATTGATCTTAGCTTCCGCCCCAGTGCTTGCTAGTCCAAGGTTCGACCGACCGTTTAAAATTCATGTTGACGCGTCTGACTCGGGTGCTGGTGCAGTGTTGTTGCAAACTGGGGATGATCAGGTAGAACACCCAGTATATTATTACTCTGTGAAATTCGACAAGGCGCAGCGCAATTATTCAGTGGTAGAAAAAGAGGCGTTGGCGCTAGTGTTAACATGTAAAAAGTTCGAAGTTTACCTCACAGGTAATATAGTGGAAGTGTACACGGACCATAACCCACTAGTTTTCCTGACTCAGATGAAGGGTAAGAATAAACGCATCCTCAGGTGGGCGTTGTACCTACAGGACTTCAATCTTTCCATTGCCCACCTACCGGGCAGACTCAACGTGATGGCCGACGCTCTGTCCCGGTTGCCTGAATAACATTCATCTGAGCCACAGAAAGCCATTTACCAACTGTCATGCTTTAGTTATTTTTTTTTAGGTTCTCCTGTGACATTAAATATTCCGTGTCCAATTTCTTTACTTCCCTGTTCTTTTATTTTTTGTGTTTTTTTTTTCTTTCAGAGAACTCCTTTGTATTTTTTTTGCAGAGAAATTGTTTTTGATTGATTTTTTGTTTTGTCATATGTTTTTCTTTTTATTCTCTGTATACTCTTACAAAAAATATGACTACTATTCTAGTAGTCACATTTTTTTTTTCTCTGAAGGGGGGAGGAGTGTTACGACCCTGGGTTCTCCAGTGGAAACCAGAGGTCAAAATTGAGCTATTAAACTTCCTAGTAGTACAGTTCAGTGCATCTCGAATGTCAATTGTTTGTATCTTCCCTGCCAGACGTAAGACTATTATTGTTTCTCAAAGAGCATTTAAAGACTGAGCTGGGGGTTGATTATTAAATAATAACATAGGCACCAACTTTGCTTACTAATACTTTCTAATCATTCATAAAGTAACAATACGTTGCATAGGGGAAGATCTTTAATGTGCTTAGCTGCACGATCAATTAGGCTCCTTCCGGCACCACGACATGAGGGAGGCCAGGTGGTCGCGAGGAGCTCTCTCTTCTCTGGCTGGTGTCGTGCGGATAAGATCTACTCTGTGGCTGCACCCCTACTCTTCTCCCTTCTCCTCTTACTTATTTCCCTTACCTGAAGTTCCTGTATCCTTAAGTTAAGTACGGGGCATAATTAAGTGTACCTACTCTGGTAGTAACGATTGGTGAGACCTGGGGATAGTATTTGCCAGTGTTTTGGGTACCCCTAAGTGTTGTGTTTGTATTAGGGTCCCACGTGGTTTCACTACCCTAAGCTGCATCCAGCTTCAGTGCTTATCCAGTAGTACTTTACCCTAGCTTGTTATTAGTGTAAACCTTGTATCCTGTCTAAGTGGACCAAGGCTTTTAACGTAAGATAGCGTGGTAAAGTTATTATTATTATTGTTATTGGTGTGAGTTTATATGGGGGGTTGTTAAGGGGTTAATAAATAAGTACATGAATTACAGAGTATCTCTTCTCCCAGTGTGGGAGCGCATTGATCAACCCTTAGACTAACATATATGGTCTAGTAGCAAGTTATTACTACTGTGGATAGTTTATTTTGGGGGCCCCCTCCCCGCTCAGCTCGTTGTCGCTGTGTGGGGGCTTAGTGGGTGGCTGCCGGAGTGTGATGCTCCTTGGGACAGTCCTCTGTCCTTTTCTAGCCTTGTGCTTCTGCTGCCGTCCTCTCCAATTCTGCTGGGCATCTTTTCCTTTTCCTTCTGTTTCGTTTTTCTCCCCTCTCTTCTCCTATCTGCTTGCCGTTTTCTACCGACCTTTTGCTCGTTCTGGTTCTTCCCTTGGACTTCTTCTATTTTGACGCCCGGGTGCTTGAGGAGGCATACTCATGCACCCGTAGAACTGCAGTACCCGACGTCGAGAGCGAGGGGAACCTTTTATTGTCAATCCCCACTTCGTCACTGAACCCGATCTCGACGGACTGTCGGTTTCTTAAGGTGGCGTTTGTGGGGCGTATACTCGCGACGCACCCCTAGGAGGCCCCGACAAGATCGGCGATAGCTTCTTGTTGGGTGTCCTGCCTCTAATTGTGGCTCCATGGTGGGTGTGGGGGCACATTCGTGAGTGAATTCTTTCTTTCGTCAAGATGATTACCCCTGCTTCGGCTTCTTCTGGTTTACCTTCTCAGGCTCGTGGGGTGGGCGACCAAGCCCCCGAGTCGGTCCGTATTGGAAGACCGGGCTCTGTAGCCTCCGCTGCATTGGGCCCCGACCTTGCTCCTCCTTTGGCCTCTCTGACTCCTTCCTCTGGCTCCCCTCCCTCCTCTGTGGTTGGGTCGAGCCCCAAGCCCCCAGTGGTGACTACCTCGTCCCCTGGCGCGGCTCCTTCTCTAGTTGTAACTACTGCGCCTTTTAACCCCTCTCTCTCTGGGGGTTCTCACCGCCGTCCTCGTCACGGCCGCCCTCGCTCGATTCCTTCCAGTTCTGCTACCTATCAAGCCTTGTTTGGTCCCGCTTCGTGGGCCAAATATTTTGATCTCTTCCCTCTTGATTCTGCGCCTCCTGATGATTTCTCCCTCCATCGACATCTCATTGATTCCGTGGATGCCTCCATTACTTTCAACCCCACTCGTCTCGGTACACGTGTCGTTGCTGCTCCTTCTCAGGATGCTGCTTCCCGCTTGGCTGCCTTATCCTGCCTTGGCGAGACCCCCGTTCGGGTCTCGAAGAACGTTCAGTTGAATGCCAGTGTTGGCACTATTTTGCTCCCGCCCCATGTTGCGACCGGTGTTCGGGACCTGCGCGACTGCCACGACGATATTCGATATATCCTCGCTGCCCAGGGCCACTCTATTCTCCAGGTGGACACGTTTACTCGTCCCCCTCGTGGTAGTCGCCGTCAACCCCTCCGGGTTGTGAAGATTACCTTTGATGGTAGGACCCTTCCACCCTCTGTCATTCTTGCTGGTGCCAGGTGCTCTGTCCAGGAGTACATTCCTTCTCCTTGGCTCTGCAACAAGTGCTGGAGGTTTGGGCATGGTGCCCTCCGCTGCTCCGGGACTGTCTCTCTCTGTCCTTTGTGTGGTGGCGAAGGTCACTCTAAGTCGGAGTGCGCTTCTCCCCAGGCTCGTTGCCTCAACTGCGGTGAGGCCCATCCTACCTTCTCCCGTGCGTGTGTCCATTACAAGCTTGAGGCAGCCGTCCTCAACTTGAAGCACCGGGAGCGTTTATCTTTTCCTGAGGCGAGGCGCCAGGTTCGCCGGCTCCCGCCTTATGCTAATATCTCTTATGCTCGCGTGTTGCGCTCTTCCTCTCCTCGTCCTTCCCGCCTTCCTCAGACTCACAACCGTTTCCGGGCCTTGGACCCTGATGCGCCCACTGCCCCCTCCTCTGTCCCTTTGGGTTCTCTCCCGAAGGATCCTCCTCCTGGTCCTCTGTCTGGGGTTCCCCTTCCTTCTACCCGGTCTGTCGTGTCTTCTGTGTCTTCTTTCTCGTCCCCCTCCGATCCTCCTTCCCATCCTCTTCCTCCATCTATCGGCTCTCCCCGCCGCCTGTCGGTGCGGGCGGATGTCCATCGCTCTCCTAACGGCCGTCGTGTGTGCTCTCGTTCGGCTTCTCCTGTTGAGACACTGGAATCCGTTGCCCGGTACGTAGTTGCTGGGACACCGGTCTCTTTAAGTCAGAAGCGTAAGCCTGGCTCCTCTCCTTCCTCTTCCCCGGCGGGTAAGAAGGCTTCGCTTTCTTCCTCAGCTCCTCCTTCTGGCTCTGTTGCTCCTTCCCCTCCCGTTTCAGTGCTTGCGCCCCCTGTTCCTGCTATGGAGGTTTCTTTGGCCCCTGCTTCCCTTTCGGTTGCTGCTCTTGCTGGGGTGCGCTCCTCTCTTTCTACTCCCCCTCTTCCTGCTGCTGTCCTTGACTGCTCCTCTCCGTTGTCTCCTCCTCCTCCTCCTCCGGACCCTGCCCGCCCACCTCTGATCTGTTCTCCCGTTTCCTTCCCTCCGTCTTTGCTCAGTTTACCCATGCCCCCTAACCCTGACTTTGCTGACCCTGATCCCGACCCTGATATTCTTTAACGTGCTCTGTTGGTCTTTCGCCTTTGTTTCTTCCTTGTTCTCTGTTTTTGTCCTTTCTCTTCTCGTCGTTGTCCATTCTTCAATGGAACGTTCGAGGTTATTACGCCAATTTCCTCGAACTCCAACTTCTGGTTTCGCGGTTTTCGCCCCTTTGTGTCTGTCTCAAGGAGCCAATGCTTGGTGCTCGTCCTGGTCGTTTTCGTGGCTATTCCTTTCTCTCCCCCCCCCCCCCAGCCATTGCTGGGGCTTCTAATTCTTCTGCTCTCTTGATTCGGGCTGGTGTTCCCTTTGTTCCTTTACTTTTTCCTTCGCCTCTCCATTGTTCTGCTGCTCGTATCTTTGTGGGGAAATGGTACACAGTTTGTTCCATTTATCTCCCCCCGAGTGTCCCGCTCTCTCTTCCTGATTTGAAACACCTCCTAGACTCCTTGCCGGAGCCTGTGCTCCTGCTGGGTGACTTCAATTGTCGTCATTCTCTTTGGGGTGACGTTCTGACGAATACCCGGGGTCGCCTCCTTGAGCCGTTTCTCCTCTCTTCTTCCCTGTCTCTTCTGAATTCTGGTGAGCCCACTCATTTGGACTCTCGAACTCGCACCCTTTCTTGTCTTGATCTTTCTCTCTGCTCTTCTTCTCTTTACTTAGATTTCACGTGGCAGGTTCTTGATGACCTCCATGGAAGTGATCATTTCCCCATCCTTGTTTCCTTTTTCTCTTTTCGCCCTTCCCTCTCTTTCCCTAGGTGGCAGTTTGCTAAGGCGGACTGGACCCTATTTTCCCTCAGTGCTACTCTCTCTGACCTCTCCCTTCTGCCCCTCTCTCGCGCTCTCCTCCGTTTTCATGACACTGTCTTCGACGCTGCCCTCCGCTCTATTCCTCGCTCTTCCTCTCGGGGTCCACGGAAGTGCGTTCCCTGGTGGAATGCGGACTGTGCTCGGGCTGTCCGCTGTAAGCGTGCAGCCTGGAAGAAGCACCGCCGTAGGCAGACGACCGATTCTTTTCTTTTCTTTCGGAAAGCGAGTGCGGTGGCCCGTAGGGCCATCCGTACGGCTAAACGTGAATGTTGGGCATCTTATGTCTCGACAATTACGTCCGAAACCCCTCTGGCCCAGATCTGGAAGCGTATCCGCAAGATAGCGGGTAAGTTCGTTCCCGATGTTTCACCGGTCCTTCACCTCCATGATACTCTTGTGGCGGACCCGTTGCAGGTCGCTTCCGAACTGGGTTCCCACTTTTCTTCTGTTAGCTCTGGTCTTCATCTTCCCCAATCTTTCCTTCTTCGTAAACCTGTCCTTGAGTCTCGTCCTTTAGATTTCTGCACTCATCTTCAGCTTCCCTATAATGATCCCTTCTCTCTCTCTGAACTTCGTTCTGCCCTGGCCCTCTGCGGTTCTACGGCGGCGGGCTCCGATGGTATTCATTATGAGATGCTTCGCCATCTCCCTCCGAGCACGTCTCAGTATTTACTGAGTCTGTATAATCGGATCTGGGAGTCGTCGTCAGTCCCTGAGGACTGTCTCGATGCCGTTGTCCTCCCTGTTCGCAAACCGGGGTCTCTGGGTACTTCCCCTAAGGACTTTCGCCCTATTGCTCTCACAAGTTGTGTCTGCAAACTCTTTGAACGTATGGTTAACTTTCGTCTGATGTGGTTCCTGGAACACCATCACCTCCTCTCCCCTTCTCAATTTGGTTTCCGCAAGTGCCGCAGCACGACAGATGTCCTGGTGAACTTGGAGGTCTATATTCGTACTGCTTTTGCTGCGAAGACCTCCGTTGTTGCCGTCCTTTTTGACCTAGAAAAGGCTTACGACACCACTTGGCGTTATCATATCCTATCTCAACTTCATTCTTTTGGCCTTCGTGGTCATCTCCCTCTCTTTCTCCGCAGCTTCCTCTCTCGTCGTTCCTTTCGGGTGCGCCTTGGTACCGCTCTGTCTCCCTCTTTTCAGCAATACGAAGGTGTGCCCCAGGGTAGTGTTCTGAGCACTACTCTTTTTCTGGTTGCCCTCAATGGTCTTCTTTCCTCTCTTCCTTCTGGTGTCTTCTCCGCTCTCTATGTCGATGATCTTACCCTTTGTTGTCAGGGTGATGATTCGCCTCTCCTTCAACGCCGGCTTCAACTTGCAATTGATGCCGTGTCGTCTTGGGCCACAGGTCATGGCTTCAAGTTCTCTACTTCTAAGACTTGTGCCATGACTTTTACGCGGAAACGGGATGTTCTTCGTCCCTCTTTGTCACTTTATGGTCATCCCCTTGAATACAAAGATTCCGCGAAGCTTTTGGGGTTATTCCTTGACGCTCGTTTGTCTTGGTCTCCCCATATCTCTTACCTCCGTGTTGAGTGCTCTAAGGCCCTTACCCTCCTTCGGGTCTTGTTCCATACTTCTTGGGGGGCAGATAGGCGCACTCTCCTTGCTTTACATTCCTCTCTCGTCCTGTCTAAGCTCGATTATGGTTGCCTTGCTTACTCGTCTGCTTCTCCTTCTACTCTTCGCCGTCTTGATGCTTTGCACCATACTGGGTTGCGCCTCAGTTCTGGTGCCTTTCGTTCGACTCCCGTCCTTAGCTTGTATGTTGACACTGGCTTCCTGTCTCTCGAGGACCGCCGTGATCGCTACTGTCTTCGCTATCTTGCGCGGTCCTTGCAACATCCTTCCTCTCGCCTCTGTCGTGCTTTAACTTTTACCCCTCCTGCGGTTCCTGTTCCTCTTCACCACCTCCCTCTTTCTGTCCGGTTATCTCGCCTACAGGATTCTCTTTCCGTTCGTATTTCTGATGTTTCTCCTCGTGTTGTTCCTTCTTTGCCCCCGTGGAGGGTCCCTCTTCCGCGGTTTTGTACATCCTTGACTCGTATCACTAAAGCTTTTACCCCTCCTACGGTTCTAAAACGCCTTTTCCTCGAGCACTTTTCTTCTCACTCCCGCTCCGTTTCTGTCTTCACCGATGGGTCTAAGTCAGCGGACGGTGTTGGCTACTCTGTTGTTTTTCCTGATCACACTTATATGTGTCGCTTGCCTCTGGAGACTAGCATCTTTACAGCGGAACTTTATGCTATTCTCTATGCTCTTCGTCTCCTGCTTTCTCGTTGTCAGTCTTCCTTTGTGGTTGTTGTTGACTCTCGTAGTGCCCTCATGGCTCTCGGGTGCTTTAATCCCGTTCATCCAGTAGTTGTCGAGATCCAGCAGTGGCTGTTTCTCGTTCACAGTAAATTTAAGTCGGTTGAGTTTTGTTGGGTTCCCAGCCATATTGGCGTGTCTTTAAATGAGCGTGCGGATGCTGCCGCTAAGGAAGCTGTCCGCTCTTGTCCCATCTCTCGTAAAGGCATTCCGTATTCCGACTTTTACCCGGTTATCCATTCCTCAGTCCTTACCCGTTGGCAGGCTTCTTGGTTGTCTGTTACTGGTAACAAGCTACGTACTCTTAAATGTTGTGTTTCCTCGTGGCCGTCCTCCTTCCACCGTAACCGGCGGTGGGAAACAGCTCTGGCGAGGTTGCGTATTGGCCATACTCGCTTAACCCATGGTCACTTGATGGAGCGCCGCCCTGCTCCTTATTGTCCTAGTTGCATTGTCCCTCTTACGGTCGTGCATGTCCTTCTTGAATGTCCTGACTTCCAGGACGAGCGTGTGTCTTGCTTTCCGACCGCCCCTCGCGGTCACCTGTCCCTCGATAGAATTCTTGGTGACTCGGATACTTTTGATATCGTTCGCCTTATGCGTTTTTGTTCTCGTATTGGCATCCTTGGTGATATTTAGCGCCCTCTGATTATTTTGCGTATTTGATGGTGCTACATAGCCTTCCCGGTTTGGTGCCTTCTTTTGATAATTACTTACTTATTTTGGGGGCCGGGCCTTTTAGCTCTCATATTTGATACTCTTGTCTTCTAACTACCCTTACCCCTTAATATTACCAGTACCCCATAGCCCCCACACACTGTATTTTGTAACAGCGATGCTTGCCAGAAACCTGGGACCCTGGGCCACATATCACAGACATGCCACAAGACACATGGGGCTCGGGTGAAACGTCTTGACGATATCACCTGGTTCGTAGCCGGCCGCCTGCGGCAAAGAGGTTTTGAGGTGGAACGTGAAGTCCGTATACCGGATGGAGGGACCTTCTGTAAGCCTGACATCATAGCTTGCAAAGGCGATGAGGCCTTTATATTAGACACCCAGGTCTCTGCTGATAACTTCCCACTCTCCCGTCCATATCAGAGCAAGTGCGACAAGTACAGCACCCCAGAGATCCTTCAAAAGGTCAGGGAATATACCGGGAAGCATACAGCCTCTGCCTCTTCAATAACCCTTAATTGGAGAGGAGGATGGTGCAAGGAGAGTGCGCGTGGTCTACAGGATATGGGACTCACCAAGAGCAACCTTGAGATTTGCTCTGTGAAAGCCCTGACCTGGACATATTCCATCTACAGAATATGGTCCAAGACCACATCTAGGGGCAGACCACCTTAGTCCCAGGATCACCGTGCACAGGGTTCATAAGGATTAATATAGTCTTGCTTAGGTGAACCGCAGCCAGGATAGCCGGTAGCCAACTATCTAAGCAGTCGTGATCTGGAGTACCACTTCTCCAAATGGTGTCTCACAAGAGGGTGGATGACCTGGCCGGAGCCCACGAGTGGGTAAGGCGGCAGCCGGAGGGACCCCCATGCGCATACATGATATCCCTCCCACTCCGGGGCCTTGTTAGGAGCTGCCACTATGAATAGTTTTTTCCATGTATGCCGATGTCAAGTCACCAGTCCTGCCGCTTAGACAGCTTGTTGTTTTGCCTTCAGCTTTAGTTCTTTTTTAATGATATACTGTGCACCTCTCCCTTTGTGTGCTGTGTCCCATATAAGAAAAACCAAATACAAAAGAATTTTCCATTTTGTGTATGTCATTTTCATGTTATTATTGTGTGTTATTATTATCATCTTAACTCTTGTGGGTTATGATGAGATCTGCCATTTATGTGTATTTTAGTTTGTGTTTGATAGGAAATTAGGTATGCTTAGGGGTGCCTTCTCGCCATGCCCTGTGGCTAGGGGGATTGGTGCCCTGAAGCTACATAAACACCCTATACCACCGCGAAGTGGCAAGGGGAGTTAGGGGGCAACTGGTTGGGAGACGTACAGTCTTTGACATGGTTGGGAAGGTCATTCCACATTCTGGGTCCCTTGATTTGTAGAGCATTTCTAGTTTGATTAAGTCGTACTCTTGGAATATCAAATAGGTATTTGTTTCTGGTGTTGTGCCCATGGGTTCCGTTACAACCTTCTAGGAAGCTTTTAAGCTAAGGATTGACATTACAGTTCAGCCTTTTATATATATAAAATACACATGAGAGGATGTGCAGTGACTTAATATCTAACATATTCAGAGATTTGATTAAGGGTACCGAGTGATGTCTGGGGCCAAAGTTAGAAATTGTTTTAATAGCAGCTTTGAGTTGAGTAATTAGAGGACGTAAATGATTTTGGATAGTAGAACCCCAAGCACAAATACCATAGTTGAGATAAGGATAGATGAGAGAGTACAGAGCGTCACCAGGGCAGGGCGAGGTACATAATATATGATCTTAGAAAGGATGCCAACAGTTTTTGAAACTTTTTTTGATATATTTAGAATGTGTCCCTGGAAATTCAGCTTGTTGTCTATGAGAACGCCAAGGAATTTGCAGTCTACTTTGTTGCAAATTTGGGTATTGTTTATCCTGAGATTTATTTGATTTGAGGATTTATTGCCAAACAAAATATAGAACGTTTTGTCAATGTTGAGGGTAAGTTTGTTGGCAGTTAGCCAGAGATGAACTTTATTTAGCTCAGTATTCACTGTGACATTTAGAGCAAGGGGGTCAGGACTGGAAAAAATGAAGGTTGTGTCGTCAACAAATAAAATTGGTTTGAGGTGTTGGGAGGCATTTGGAAGGTCATTAATGTAAATGAGAAAGAGGAGAGGGCCAAGTATGCTGCCCTGAGGAATGCCAATGTTGATGGGTAGGGTGGAAGAAGTTGAATTATTCACAGAAAAATACAGGAGCCTGTCAGTAAGGTAGGACTTAAGGTATTGCATGGAGTGACCTCGGACTCCATAATGATGTAATTTAAGAAGAAGGTTTTGGTGGTTGACAGTGTCAAAAGCCTTACGCAGGTCCACAAATAACTCAACAGGGAACTCATTTTTATCAAGAGCTGCATGTATCAAGTTAAGCATACTAATATATAAGTGCATCGTTAGTGCTTTTTTTTGGATCTGAAGCCATATTGACAAGAGCTAAGTATATTGTGTTTGGCTAGATAAGAGTAAAGCTGCTGGTAGATTAGTTTTTCAAATATTTTTGACAAGTTTGGCAGGATTGATATAGGTCTGTAGTTGTTAACATCAGTGAGATCACCACATTTGTGGACAAGGGTTACTCTCGCTTTTTTTAGAATATCTAGAAAGGTTTGGAGTTCAAGTGACTTCTTGAAGAGCAATGCAATAGCAGGGGCTAAAGATCTGGAGGCTTTTTTGTAAATTAAAGTTGGTATCTCCTCAAGGGCACTAGACTTGGTTTTAAGAGAAAGGATTATCTCATTAACATCAGTGGAATTTGCAGGCGTTAGGTACAGAGACTGTGGATAGTTACCTGTAAGATAGTCCTGAACATCAGTACTGGAAGATGGAATATCATTTGCAAGGGATGACCCAATGTAAGAGAAGAACCTATTGAACTTAATAGCAGTATCAGAGGCTGTAAGCTGACCATCGTTATAATAATAATAATAATAATAATAATAATAATAATTTTATTTAGGTAAGGTACATACATAAAGAGATTTTACAAAGTTTGTTGGCTTTATAGATAGAGCTAGTACATACAATGCCTAAAGCCACTATTACGCAAAGCGTTTCGGGCAGGAAAAACATTAATGACTAAAGCTTAAAACTAATGGGTAAAAAGAATAAGATGTGTTGAGTACAAATAAAAATAGAGGTAAAAGAGGGGGGAACATTGTTGAAAAAGCAGCACAAATACAATTACAAATTATTACAGAAAATTACATTCAAACAGCGTTGATTTGAAAAACAAAAAAAAAAAAACATACATGGGTTGACAACAGAGGGGTAAGGTGAGTTACAGGGAATTTATTAGGTATAGCTTCGTTTTTAACTTAAACTGGTTGAGAGAGGTACAGTCTTTAACATGGTTGGGAAGGTCATTCCACATTCTGGGACCCTTGATTTGTAGAGCATTTCTGGTTTGATTAAGTCGTACTCTAGGAATATCAAAACTGTATTTATTTCTGGTGTGGTGCTCATGGGTTCTGTTACAACCTTCTATGAAGCTTTTGAGATCAGGATTGGCATTATAGTTTAGCGTTTTATATATGTATAATACACATGAGAGAATGTGCAGTGACTTAATGTCTAACATATTCAGAGATTTGAGTAGGGGTACCGAGTGATGTCTGGGGCCAGAATTGGATATTGTCCTAATAGCAGCTTTGTGTTGAGTAATTAGAGGACGTAAGTGATTTTGGGTAGTAGAGCCCCAAGCACAAATACCATAGTTGAGATATGGATAGATAAGGGAGTTTTTAGTTTAGTTCATTTATTATGCACCCCATACCCATCCTGTGGGCGGTAGTGGAAAGGGTTACAGAGGCACATAATGGGCTCAGGGACTGAACCCCACAATTCATTTAGCTAAGCAAGTTACAATCTTGATGAGCTAGTTACAAAATTCAATATAAGTCATCACATCAACAATGGGTTCGAGATCGACCTCAAGTACAGGTTCTAAATTAAGCAACTGACATATGTGGAGAGCTAGTGTCAAAATTTATATGTTTGTTCTGCACACCGCCCCCCATCCAGTGGGCAGCGGTGGATAGGTTACAATCACTTAGTTACTACCTACAGTTAGCAAACTGGGGATATTTGGCTAAAATTTCTGGTAGCAGATCATTTTGAATGAAATATTGACACATCGCCGGAACATTGGTTATAGAATTGTCTCTAAATTCACGTATCTTTTCGCACTCCATCACATAGTGACGGAGGGTGTGCGAATAATTTTGTTGACACAGTTTACATTTGGTCAGGTCTACATCAGCAGATAATGAGAATTCCCAGAGATACTTGTAACCGAGTCTAAGCCGAGCAGTAGTAACATCTAGAAGTCTGCTGATTTTATTGGATGATCCATAGATGTGTGGCTCCTCTTGCATGATAGTATGATGATAGATGGAATTACTGGTGTCAATTTCACTTTGCCTCAGATCTACAAGATCTTGTTGAAGTTCTCGGTGTACAGCTGCTCTCAGATTGCTCATTGACAATCCAAGGTTACACTCAACGGCTCCTTTAAAGGCAGATTCTTTGGCTAACTTATCAGCTCTATCATGCATTCGGAGGCCAACATGAGATGGAGACCACATGAAATGGACTCTGTTACCATCCTTAATAATTTTGTTGTATTTGTGTCTAGCTTCGGACACGAGCATGTTACAGTTATGTCTTAAAGAGTTGAGAGCATTTAAGGATGATAAGGAGTCACTTACAATTAATGTATCAAGTTTTGAGACTTGTACACATTTCAGTGCAAGGATCAAGGCAAATAGTTCAGTCTGAAGGGTAGAGGCCCAGTTGTTTATACGGACTCCCCACTCAAAGTATAGGCCATCGCCCATTGTCAGGACAACTGCACTTCCAGCTGATAAGGGAGTAATAGAGAGTCACCAGGGCAGGGCGTGGTACATAATATCTGATCTTAGAAAGAATGCCCACAGTTTTTGAAACTTTTTTTGATATGTTTAGAATTGTCCCTGGAAATTCAGCTTGTGGTCAATGAGAATGCCAAGGAATTTGCCATCTAATTTGTTACAAATTTGGGTATTGTTTATTTTGAGATTTATTTGATTAGAGGATTTATTGCCAAACAGAATATAGAAAGTTTTGTCAATGTTAAGGGTGAGTTTGTTGGCAGTTAGCCAAAGATGGACTTTATTAAGCTCAGTATTTACTGTGGCATTTAGAGCAAGGGGATCAGGACTGGAGTAAATGAAGGTTGTGTCGTCAGCAAATAGAATTGGTTTGAGGTGTTGGGAGGCATTTGGAAGGTCATTAATGTAGATGAGAAAGAGGAGAGGGCCAAGTATGCTGCCCTGGGGAACACCAATGTTGATGGGTAGGGTGAGAGAAATTGTATTATTCACAGAAACACATTGGAGCCTGTCAGTAAGGTAGGATTTGAGGTATTGTAGGGAGTGTCCTCTGACACCATAATGATGTAATTTAAGAAGAAGGTTTTGGTGGTTGACAGTATCGAAAGCTTTACGCAGGTCCACAAATAACCCAACAGGGAACTCATTTTTATCAAGAGCTGTATGAATCGAGTTAAGCATACTAATAAGTACATCGTTAGTGCTTTTTTTGGGCCTGAAGCCATATTGGCAAGGGCTAAGTATATTGAGTTTGGCTAGATATGAGTAAAGCTGCTTATAGATTAGTTTTTCAAAAATTTTTGAGAAGTTTGGCAGGATTGATATAGGTCTGTAGTTGTTAACATCTGTGAGATCACCACATTTGTGGACAGGCGTTACTCTCGCTTTTTTAGAATATCTGGAAAGGTTTGGAGTTCAAGTGACTTGTTGAAGAGCAAAGTAATAGCAGGGGCTAAAGATCTGGAGGCTTTTTTGTAGATTAAAGTTGGTATCTCCTCAAGGGCACCAGACTTGGTTTTAAGGGAAAGGATTATCTCATTGACGTCAGTGGAATTAATAGGCTTTAGGTACAGAGACTGTGGATAGTTACCTGTAAGATAGTCCTTAATATCAGTACTGGAAGATGGAATATCATTAGCAAGGGATGAACCAATGGAAGAGAAGAACCTATTGAACTCAATAGCAGAATCAGAGGCTGAAAGCTGACCATCGTTATTAGACAAGAGAGTCGGTTTGTTATTTATAGACTTCTTTGATCCCAATATTTGTGAAATTGTTCTCCAAGTTTGTTTAATGTTGCTCTTTATTTGGGTAAATTTATCTTCGTAGTATTTAGTTTTGGCTCGTCTAATTATCTTAGATAGCAATAATGAGTAATTCTTTGAGAATTCTTTGGAGACAATTCCTAACCTATACTTCTTCTCAAGGTCATGTTTTTTATTAATAGATTTAAGTATTCCCTTTGTAAGCCAGGGATTGTTAAGCCTTTTGGTTGTGACTTGTTTTGTAAGCATAGGACAGTGGGTATTATAAAGGCTAAGAGTTTTTTGAAGAAAAGATTGAACTGCTAGGTTGATGTCCTCTATGTTACCTAACTCGGACTCCCAGTTGACATTATCAGTAGCAGTTATAAAATTGTCTATACAGCTTCATTGTGTAGTCTAAAACGTATCTCTCTTGACTCAAGAGGTGGTTTGCTAATGTTAGTTAAGAGAAATGTGGGGTAATGGTCTGTAGTGCTATCGGTGATTATACCTGAAGTAAGCGGAGAGGTTATGTTTGTCCAGATGTGATCTAGAGTCGTGGCAGTGCTATCAGTGATTCTAGTAGGTCTAGTGATTAAGGGTATGAGGAAGCAGGAATTCATACAGTTGAGGAAGCTAACAGCAGTAGGGTGTTCTGACTCGCAGAGGTCAATATTAAAGTCCCCTGCGATAATTAGGTGGTTTTTGTTCAGTCTGTTATCAAGTATTAGATTTCTAAGGTTTGAGTTGAATTCGGACACATCAGTGTTAGGAATTCTATAAACTGCACCCACAGACAGGACAGACTCGGCACCCTTGACTCTGAAGCTGGCGAAGATATACTCCCCATAGCAGTCTCTAGTTCTAATTTCTTTTAAGCATGTTAGTTCTTGGTGGTAGTAGAGAGCAGTGCCACCACCTCTCTGAAGTTGACGACAGTTGTGAATTGCTGAGTAGTTAGGCATGTTAAAGAGTTGAGTAGTATCCTCTTTCAACCATGTTTCAGTAAGTATAATAAAAGAGAATTTGTTGTCAATAGCTTCAATCAAGGCACTAACATCATCGAAGTGTTTACCTAGGGATCTAACGTTCAAATTGATTACAGAGATATTGTGATAATGAGTTACTACATTGTTTACATCATGTGCTGCAAAATATCTGCAATTTAGATCATTAAAGTGATTATTGTCATAGATAGTGGATAAGAGGTTAAGTTCTGGGTCTATACTTGACTGCATAAAAAAAGCTGATTGCAGGAAAAACAAGGAAAGAAAGGCAAATTACAAGGTAGAAATAAGCTATAAAATAGGGGAAAAAAATGTACACAATACTGTACAAAACAAACTCAAAAGGGGCTTACAGGGGTACAATGGAGTAAGGGAGTATGGCTAGGCTAGGCAACCTAGGTAATAAATGAGATTAAAGAAAAAACATATAAACATGGACTATACAAAACACAAGATATAGAAATACAAAACAAAAATATAAACAAGACTAAGCAATACAAAAACAAATTGAGCAAAAATGAAAAATGAGGTAGATTGCTTACAAGTACTCTCAGGTACACTGTAAGTAACAATAGATAGATAATATATATCAATATAGATAAGAATGTCACGATACAATAAGATAAGCAGTTACAGGAACAGATGAAAACAAATCTGCTGTAAAATAGAAAGTAATTATAGCAAAACACAACAATATAATAATATAACAATACAATAAGAGCTTTCAAAGTATTGAGTCTGCTAAATTAGAGAATAATTATGGCAAAACACAACAATAAATGCAAGTAAACAAAAGAATTGAAACAATTAAAGGTAGAATTAAGGTCACTAGATGTCATTTAAAATTTTCTTTGATTCCAATAGTTGTGAAATTGTGTTCCATGTTTTCTTAATGTTGCCCTTTGTTTGGGTAAATTTATCTTCGTAGTATTTAGTTTTGGCTCGTCTAATTATTTTAGATAGCAATAATGAGTAATTCTTTGAAAATTCTTTGGAGATGATTCCTAACCTATACTTCTTCTCAAGGTCATGTTTATTATTAATGAATTTAAGTATTCCCTTTGTAAGCCAAGGATTGTTTAGCCTTTTAGTTGTGACTTGTTTCGTTAGCATAGGACAGTGGGTGTTTTAAAGGCTGAGAGTTTTTGAAGAAAGGATTGCACTGCTAGGTTGGTGTCCCCTGTGTTACCTAATTCGGACTCCCAGTTGACATTAGCAGCAGTAGCTATAAAATTGCCTATGGCAGTTTCATTGGCCTAAAGCTTATCTCCCTTGTCTCTAGAGGTGGTTTGTTAATGTTAGTTAGGAGAAATGTGGGGTAATGGTCTGTAGTGCTATCGATGATTATCCCTGAAGTAAGCGGAGAGGTTATGTTGGTCCAGATGTGATCAAGAGCCGTGGCAGTACTATCAGTGATTCTAGTAGGTCTAGTGATTAAGGGTATGAGGAAGCAGGAATTCATACAGTTGAGGAAGCTGGCAGCAGTAGGGTTTTCAAGCTCGCAGAGATCAATATTAAAGTCCCCTGCGATAATTAGATGGTTTTTGTTCAGTCTGTTATCTAGTATTAGATTTCTAAGGTTAGAGTTGAATTCGGACACATCAGTGTTAGGAATTCTATAAACTGCTCCCTTAGTCAGGATAGACTCAGCATCCTTGACTCTGAAACTGGCGAAGATATACTCCCCACAGCAGTCTCTAGTTCTAATTACTTTTAAGCATGTTAGTTCTTGGTGGTAGTAAAGAGCATGCAGTACCACCACCTCTCTGAATTGGACGAAAGTTGTGAATTGCTGAGTAGTTTGGTATGTTGAAGAGTTTAGTAGTATCCTCTTTTAATTACGTTTCAGTAAGTATAATAAAAGAGAATTTAATAATAATAATAAATAATAATAAATGTTTATTTAGGTAAGGTACATACATACATACAAGAGATTTTACAAAGAATGATGGATTTATAGATAGGGCTAGTACATACAATGCCTAAAGCCACTATTACGCAAAGCGTTTCGGGCATGAAAAACTTAAATAAAAAAAAAAAAATGTTTATTTAGGTAAGGTACATACATACAAGAAATTTTTACAAAGATTGGTTGACTTATAGGTAGAGCTAGTACATACAATGCCTAAAGCCACTATTACGCAAAGCGTTTCGGGCATGAAAAACTTAAATGACAAGCTTAATACTAATTGAGCATAAAGAGTAGAATGAAAACAAGAAATGAAAACATAGCTGAAAAAGCAGCACAAATACAATTATGTCGACAAACAGCGTCGTTTAAAAAAAACAGACATGGGTTGACAACAGAGGGGTAAGGTAGGTTACAGGGACTTTATTTGGTATAGCTTCGTTTTTATCTTAAACTGGTTGAGAGAGGTACAGTCTTTAACATGATTGGGAAGGTCATTCCACATCCTGGGTCCCTTGATTTGTATAGCATTTCTAGTTTGATTAAGTCATACTCTTGGAATATCAAAACTGTATTTATTTCTGGTGTGGTGCTCATGGGTTCTGTTACAACCTTCTATGAGCTTTTGAGGTCAGGATTGGCATTACAGTTCAGCGTTTTATATATGTATAATACACATGAGAGAATGTGCAGTGACTGTTGAATTTGTTGTCAATAGTTTCAATCAAGGCACTAACATCATCGAAGTGTTTGCTTAGAGATCTTACATTCAAGTTAATTACAGATATATTGTGATTATGTGTTAATACATTGTTTACATCATGTGCTGTAAAATATCTGCAATTTTGATCATTAAAGTGATGATTGTCATAGATAGTTGATAAGAGGTTTAATTCTGGGTCAATACTTATTTGCATAAGAAGGCTGGTTGTAGGAAAACAAGCCAAGAATGGCAATTACAAAATAAAATTTTGATATAAAAAGGGGGGAAAAATAAAAATATAAACAAGACTATACAAGACAAACACAAAATGAACAAAAAAAAAAGAAAAATGAGGTAGATTGCTTACAAGTACTCTCAGGTACACTGTAAGTAATAATTTGCATTTTGAGACACAGACAAAGCCAGGGGTACAATGGAGTAAGGGAGTATGGCGAGGCTAGGCAACCTAGGTAATAAATGAAAGCAAAGAAAAAAGTTGAATACTAAACATAGGCAAATTTAATCTAATAATTATTAACTATAAACAGTTTAGTTATGATCCTGTAATTAATAAGAACTAAAGAAAATATTAATGCATTCAATTAAGTCCAATAAATGACTAATTAAAAAGTAAAATAAAATTTAATTTAAAAAAGTGTAACAAAGAGACTTTGGATACCTAGCCCGCACTAGGTGACAAGGGGGTTAATTATGTTGACTCGTTGAGAGGGATAATAAGGTGAGACAAACCACATTGGGAAAGGAAAGTGTTGATGTTATCCTCATTAGCAATTGTAAACATTTTACCTCCTGAAGTCTTTCTCACTTTAATCATGCCATCTCTAACGAAGCACTGATGAATCGCAGCTGGGTTTTGATAACGGATTTGACGCAGGCGGTGGAGGAGTTGCTGTCTTTTTCTAGTCAAGCACTCGTTGATGTAGATTCCCTTTCGTTGGGATGCAGCTGTCCGGACAAGATGCGATTTTATGGACTGGGAAGCTAGCTTGAGGCTAATTTTTCGCTGGTTTTGTCCTGATGGATTCTTTTTGCCTACTCTGTAGGCAGCAATAATGTCCGTTTTATTTAGAGTTTAGTTTAGTTCATTTATTATGCGCCCCATACCCATCTTGTGGGCGGTGGTGGAAAGGGTTACAGAGGCACATAATGGGCTCAGGGACTGAACCCCACAATTCATTTAGCTAAGCAAGTTACAATCTTGATGAGCTAGTTACAAAATTCAATATAAGTCATCACATCAACAATGGGTTCGAGATCGACCTCAAGTACAGGTTCTAAATTAAGCAACTGACATATACAATACAATACAATACAATTTTATTTAGGTAAGGTACATACATACAATAAATATTTACAAGGATTGTTTGACTTATAGGTAGAGCTAGTACATACAATGCCTAAAGCCACTATTACGCAAAGCGTTTCGGGCATGATAAACTTAAATGACAAGCTTAATACTAATTGAGCATAATGAGTAGAATGAAAACAAGAAATGAAAACATAGATGAAAAAGCAGCACAAATACAATTATGTCGACAAACAGCGCTCTTTAAAGAAAAAAACAGACATTGGTTGACAATAGAAGGGTAAGGTAGGTTACAGGGAATTTATTAGGTATAGCTTCACTTTTAACTTAAACTGGTTGAGAGAGGTACAGTCTTTAACATGGTTGGGAAGGTCATTCCACATTCTGGGCCCCTTGATTTGTAGAGCATTTCTAGTTTGATTAAGTCGTACTCTAGGAATATCAAAACTGTATTTATTTCTGGTGTGGTGCTCATGGGTTCTGATACAACCTTCTATGAAGCTTTTGAGATCAGGATTGGCATTATAGTTTAGCGTTTTATATATGTATAATACACATGAGAGAATGTGCAGTGACTTAATGTCTAACATATTCAGAGATTTATGTAGGGGTACCGAGTGATGTCTGGGGCCAGAATTGGATATTGTCCTAATAGCAGCTTTGTGTTGAGTAATTAGAGGACGTAAGTGATTTTGGGTAGTAGAGCCCCAAGTACAAATACCATAGTTGAGATATGGATAGATAAGGGAGTAATAGAGAGTCACCAGGGCAGGGCGTGGTACATAATATCTGATCTTAGAAAGAATGCCCACAGTTTTTGAAACTTTTTTTGATATGTTTAGAATGTGTCCCTGGAAATTAAGCTTGTGGTTAATGAGAATGCCAAGGAATTTGCCATCTAATTTGTTACAAATTTGGGTATTGTTTATTTTGAGATTTATTTGATTAGAGGATTTATTGCCAAACAGAATATAAAAGGTTTTGTCAATGTTAAGGGTGAGTTTGTTGGCAGTTAGCCACAGATGGACTTTATTTAGCTCAGTATTTACTGTGGCATTTAGAGCAAGGGGATCAGGACTGGAGTAATGTGGAGAGCTAGTGTCACAATTTATATGTTTGTCCTGCACACCGCCCCCCATCCAGTGGGAAGCGGTGGATAGGTTACAATCTCTTAGTTACTACCTACAGTTAGCAAACTGGGGATATTTGGCTAAAATTTCTGGTAGCAGATCATTTTGAATGAAATATTGACACATCGCTGGAGTGACACGCAATTCGTCTTTTATGACAGCATGAACTATTTCAATACACTTTTCACCCTCACGTTCCTCAGGAATATCTTGGGACGACACAACAACAGTATCCCACAACAACCAGTATCCCATCCTCTCCAGGCAATGAGACAGTGAGGGATCACTACACGTTTTCTATCAAGCCCTGTTATATTGGAGAACACGGTGTCCATGCTTAATGCACATACTTGCCTTAGTTTAGTTTAGTTCATTTATTATGCACCCCATACCCATCTTGTGGGCGGTAGTGGAAAGAGTTACAGAGGCACATAATGGGCTCAGGGACTGAACCCCACAGTTCATTTAGCTAAGCAAATTACAATCTTGATGAACTAGTTACAAAATTCAATATAAGTCGTCACATCAACAATGGGTTCGAAATCGACCACAAGTACAATTTCTAAATTAAGCAACTGACATATGTGGAGAGTTAGTGTCACAATTTATATGTTTGCCCTGCACACTGCCCCCCATCCAGTGGGCAGCGGTGGATAGGTTACAATCACTCAGTTACTACCTACAGTTTGCAAACTGGGGATATTTGGCTAAAATTTCTGGTAACAGATCATTTTGAATGAAATATTTACACATCGCTGGAACATTGGTTATAGAATTGTCTCTAAATTCACGTATCTTTTCGCACTCCATCACATAGTGACTGAGTGTTTGTTTGACGTTGTTTGACATAGTTTGACGTATAGAAACTTTTGCAGGTGTTTTATAGAAACTTTTTGTAAGTGTAGTAATAGCCTATCTGTTCTTTATATAATTTATGGTGACGGTGTACATATATATACTTAACGGTGGGGGAAAGATATTTAATACATTGACAGAAGGAACAGTGTTTTGTTCATCCCCTCCTTTTTTATGCACTACATAGCCACTTTCTTGAAAGCGACTTGGGGTCGGATACTGTCATTTTGGTTCTACCATCAAAGAATCCGGTTGCGACCCATAGTGGCCATAACAAATATGAAGGCGTGTAAAGTAAAGTAAAGTAAAGTAAAGTCAATTTTATTCAGGAAAGTACATACATAGTTACCGACTTGGGGTCGGATACTGTCATTTTGGTTCTACCATCAAAGAATCCGGTTGCGACCCATAGTGGCCATAACAAATATGAAGGCGTGTAAAGTAAAGTAAAGTAAAGTAAAGTCAATTTTATTCAGGAAAGTACATACATAGTTATTTTACAAACATAATGTTGGATTTATAGATAGAGCTAGTACATAAAATACCTAAAGCCACTAGTACGCATAGCGTTTTGGGCTTGGTGAGGTGGGGGAAAAAACACTTAGACTAAAACTTATACAATACAATACAATACAATTTTATTTAGGTAAGGTACATACATACAATAAATATTTACAAGGATTGTTTAACTTATAGGTATAGCTAGTACATACAATGCCTAAAGCCACTATTACGCAAAGCGTTTCGGGCATGATAAACTTAAATGACAAGCTTAATACTAATTGAGCATAATGAGTAGAATGAAAACAAGAAATGAAAACATAGATGAAAAAGCAGCACAAATACAATTATGTCGAAAAACAGCGCTCTTTAAAGAAAAAAACAGACATTGGTTGACAATAGAAGGGTAAGGTAGGTTACAGGGAATTTATTAGGTATAGCTTCGCTTTTAACTTAAACTGGTTGAGAGAGGTACAGTCTTTAACATGGTTGGGAAGGTCATTCCACATTCTGGGCCCCTTGATTTGTAGAGCATTTCTAGTTTGATTAAGTCGTACTCTAGGAATATCAAAACTGTATTTATTTCTGGTGTGATGCTCATGGGTTCTGATACAACCTTCTATGAAGCTTTTGAGATCAGGATTGGCATTATAGTTTAGCGTTTTATATATGTATAATACACATGAGAGAATGTGCAGTGACTTAATGTCTAACATATTCAGAGATTTAAGTAGGGGTACCGAGTGGTGTCTGGGGCCAGAATTGGATACTGTCCTAATAGCAGCTTTGTGTTGAGTAATTAGAGGACGTAAGTGATTTTGGGTAGTAGAGCCCCAAGCACAAATACCATAGTTGAGATATGGATAGATAAGGGAGTAATAGAGAGTCACCAGGGCAGGGCGTGGTACATAATATCTGATCTTGGAAAGAATGCCCACAGTTTTTGAAACTTTTTTTGATATGTTTAGAATGTGTCCCTGGAAATTAAGCTTGTGGTCAATGAGAATGCCAAGGAATTTGCCATCTAATTTGTTACAAATTTGGGTATTGTTTATTTTGAGATTTATTTGATTAGAGGATTTATTGCCAAACAGAATATAAAAGGTTTTGTCAATGTTAAGGGTGAGTTTGTTGGCAGTTAGCCACAGATGGACTTTATTTAGCTCAGTATTTACTGTGGCATTTAGAGCAAGGGGATCAGGACTGGAGTAAATGAAGGTTGTGTCGTCAGCAAATAGAATTGGTTTGAGGTGTTGGGAGGCATTTGTAAGGTCATTAATGTAGATGAGAAAGAGGAGTAACTTAATAGTAATTGATTATGAATTGAGTTGAAAACAAAATGTGCACATCAATTTGCTGTGTATACTTGAACGTATTAATAACAAAATATATTAGGTATTATTAGGTATTTTTATCAAAATTATTAGGTATAGCTTAGCTCAACCTTGCCAATATGGCTTCAGACCCAAAAAAAGCACTAACGATGCACTTATTAGTATGCTTAACTCGATTCATACAGCTCTTGATAAAAATGAGTTCTCTGTTGGGTTGTTTGTGGACCTGCGTAAAGCTTTTGACACTGTCAACCACCAAAACCTTCTTCTTAAATTACATCATTATGGAGTCAGAGGACACTCCCTACAATACCTCAAATCCTACCTTACTGACAGGCTCCAATATGTTTCTGTGAATAACACAATTTCTCCCACCCTACCCATCAACATTGGTGTTCCCCAGGGCAGCATACTTGGCCCTCTCCTCTTTCTCATCTACATTAATGACCTTCCAAATGCCTCCCAACACCTCAAACCAATTCTATTTGCTGACGACACAACCTTCATTTACTCCAGTCCTGATCCCCTTGCTCTAAATGCCACAGTAAATACTGAGCTAAATAAAGTCCATCTGTGGCTAACTGCCAACAAACTCACCCTTAACATTGACAAAACCTTTTATATTCTGTTTGGCAATAAATCCTCTAATCAAATAAATCTCAAAATAAACAATACCCAAATTTGTAACAAATTAGATGGCAAATTCCTTGGCATTCTCATTGACCACAAGCTTAATTTCCAGGGACACATTCTAAACATATCAAAAAAAGTTTCAAAAACTGTGGGCATTCTTTCTAAGATCAGATATTATGTACCACGCCCTGCCCTGGTGACTCTCTATTACTCCCTTATCTATCCATATCTCAACTATGGTATTTGTGCTTGGGGCTCTACTACCCAAAATCACTTACGTCCTCTAATTACTCAACACAAAGCTGCTATTAGGACAATATCCAATTCTGGCCCCAGACATCACTCGGTACCCCTACTTAAATCTCTGAATATGTTAGACATTAAGTCACTGCACATTCTCTCATGTGTATTATACATATATAAAACGCTAAACTATAATGCCAATCCTGATCTCAAAAGCTTCATAGAAGGTTGTATCAGAACCCATAAGCATCACACCAGAAATAAATACAGTTTTGATATTCCTAGAGTACGACTTAATCAAACTAGAAATGCTCTACAAATCAAGGGGCCCAGAATGTGGAATGACCTTCCCAACCATGTTAAAGACTACCTCTCTCAACCAGTTTAAGTTAAAAGCGAAGCTATACCTAATAAATTCCCTGTAACCTACCTTACCCTTCTATTGTCAACCAATGTCTGTTTTTTTTCTTTAAAGAGCGCTGTTTGTCGACATAATTGTATTTGTGCTGCTTTTTCATCTATGTTTTCATTTCTTGTTTTCATTCTACTCATTATGCTCAATTAGTATTAAGCTTGTCATTTAAGTTTATCATGCCCGAAACGCTTTGCGTAATAGTGGCTTTAGGCATTGTATGTACTAGCTATACCTATAAGTTAAACAATCCTTGTAAATATTTATTGTATGTATGTACCTTACCTAAATAAAATTGTATTGTATTGTTGTATTGTATATAGTTAAGACAGTTAGATGTTAAATTAACTTAATTTCTATGTTTTCTGTTAAACCCCAATTATACTTTCGGGTATATAAATAAATAAACACTCCCTACAATACCTCAAATCCTACCTTACTGACAGGCTCCAATGTGTTTCTGTGAATAATACAATTTCTCCCACCCTACCCATCAACATTGGTGTTCCCCAGGGCAGCATACTTGGCCCTCTCCTCTTTCTCATCTACATTAATGACCTTCCAAATGCCTCCCAACACCTGAAACCAATCCTATTTGCTGACGACACAACCTTCATTTACTCCAGTCCTGATCCCCTTGCTCTAAATGCCACAGTAAATACTGAGCTAAATAAAGTCCATCTGTGGCTAACTGCCAACAAACTCACCCTTAACATTGACAAAACTTTCTATATTCTGTTTGGCAATAAATCCTCTAATCAAATAAATCTCAAAATAAACAATACCCAAATTTGTAACAAATTAGATGGCAAATTCCTTGGCATTCTCATTGACCACAAGCTGAATTTCCAGGGACACATTCTAAACATATCAAAAAAAGTTTCAAAAACTGTGGGCATTCTTTCTAAGATCAGATATTATGTACCACGCCCTGCCCTGGTGACTCTCTATTACTCCCTTATCTATCCATATCTCAACTATGGTATTTGTGCTTGGGGCTCTACTACCCAAAATCATTTACGTCCTCTAATTACTCAACACAAAGCTGCTATTAGGACAATATCCAATTCTGGCCCCAGACATCACTCGGTACCCCTATTCAAATCCCTGAATATGTTAGACATTAAGTCACTGCACATTCTCTCATGTGTACTATACATATACAAAACGCTAAATTGTAATGCCAATCCTGATCTCAAAAGCTTCATAGAAGGGTGTAACAGAACCCATGAGCACCACACCAGAAATAAATACAGTTTTGATATTCCTAGAGTACGACTTAATCAAACCAGAAATGCTCTACAAATCAAGGGGCCCAGAATGTGGAATGACCTTCCCAACCATGTTAAAGACAGTACCTCTCTCAACCAGTTTAAGATAAAAACTAAACACTACCTAATAAATTCCCTGTAATCTACCTCACTCCTCTATTGTCAACCCATGTCCGTTATTTTCTTTTTTTTTTAATCAACACTGTTTGTCAACCTATTGTATTTGTGCTGCTTTTTCAGTCATGTTCCCCCCCTTTTTTTTTTTTTTTTTTTATCTTTATTTGTATTTGTTCTCAACACTTTTTATTCTTTATGCTCAATTAGTATTAAGTTCTAGATATTAATGTTTTTCTTGCCCGAAACGCATTGCGTAATAGTGGCTTTAGGCATTGTATGTACTAGCTCTATCTATATATCAATCCATTAATGTAACATCACTTGTATGTATATACCTTACCTGAATAAACATCTGAATCTGAATCTGAAATAAATAAATAAGTTGCCCCTGACTTCATCGCGATGACGTGTGAGAAAACGAATCGATATAATTATAATTGATCTTTCTTGCAGGGGCTTCTATATTCCTATAGTGTGAAATATATATAAATATAAAATATTTGTACTTTATTCACTTGCGTAAACCCATTTGTGGACTAAGTATTACCTATCTGTCAATATGGTACCAAATATAAAATGCGTATTCGGGGAAGGCAGCGGACACGAACATAACACGATAACAGGGAGACTGAAATCCGTTAGATAAGACGTGTACCCGTACACACCTAGGACAAGTACTGCAAGTACTGGGGGGACACAGGTTTATCTGAGTGTGGTGAGATATACGTGGCAAGAAGCAAGAAAGATAGCAAGGGCTCCCACCCATACAGGGCACGACTTCCTGAGGTAACCAACCCCCAAGACGTTTTCTTAGAAGTAATTAGGGTAACTGAGTTAATCATCAAGCCCTTACGTTACCTAGACGTTAGCTGCTACTGTAACTGGTGTGTGAGTGAGTGTAAGCATGGTGTGGGCAGCACCTGGAGGCTCACTATGGCCAGTCTTGCCCCCCTAGCATCAAGACAAACCTTGATTTACCAACCTTCATTTACTCCAGTCCTGACCCTCTTGCTCTAAATGCCACAGTAAATACTGAGCTAAATAAAGTCCATCTTTGGCTAACTGCCAACAAACTCACCCTTAACATTGACAAAACCTTCTATATTCTGTTTGGCAATAAATCCTCTAGTCTTATAAATCTCAAAATAAACAATACCCAAATTTGTAACAAATTAGATGGCAAATTCCTTGGCATTCTCATTGACCACAAGCTGAATTTCCAGGGACACATTCTAAATATATCAAAAAAAGTTTCAAAAACTGTGGGCATTCTTTCTAAGATCAGATATTATGTACCACGCCCTGCCCTGGTGACTCTCTATTACTCCCTTATCTATCCTTATCTCAACTATGGTATTTGTGCTTGGGGTTCTACTACCCAAAATCACTTACGTCCTCTAATTACCCAACACAAAGCCGCTATTAGAACAATATCCAACTCTGGCCCCAGACATCACTCGATACCCCTACTCAAATCTCTTAATATGTTAGATATTAAGTCACTGCACATTCTCTCATGTGTATTATACATATATAAAATGCTAAACTATAATGCCAATCCTGATCTTAAAAGCTTCATAGAAGGTTGTAACAGAACCCATGAGCACCACACCAGAAATAAATACAGTTTTGATATTCCTAGAGTACGTCTTAATCAAACTAGAAATGCTCTGCAAATCAAGGGGCCCAGAATGTGGAATGACCTTCCCAACCATGTTAAAGACTGTACCTCTCTCAACCAGTTTAAGATAAAAACTAAACACTACCTAATAAATTCCCTGTAATCTACCTCACTCCTCTATTGTCAACCCATGTCTGTTATTTTCTTTTTTTTTTTAATCAACACTGTTTGTCAACCTATTGTATTTGTGCTGCTTTTTCAGTCATGTTCCCCTTTTTTTTTATCTTTATTTGTATTTGTTCTCAGCACCTTTTATTCTTTATGCTCAATTAGTATTAAGTTCTAGATATTAATGTTTTTCTTGCCCGAAACGCATTGCGTAATAGTGGCTTTAGGCATTGTATGTACTAGCTCTATCTATATATCAATCCATTAATGTAACATCACTTGTATGTATATACCTTACCTGAATAAACATCTGAATCTGATAATCATCTTGACAAGCAGGATATAGGTCATTGTATCCAAGATAATAGTTATAATAATTACCATAATAATTACAATAATAACAGTAAAAATAATAATAATTTGTTTAGGAAAAGTACATATATACATACATAAGATACAAGAAGACTGTAGGAGACATAGGTAAGGCCAGTACTCTGCCTAAGATGTTTCGGCATTGGATTATTAAACATACAAAACTCAACCCAGCCTAACATATCCTGACCTAATCTAACTAATTTCCTAACATAACACAGCCCAAACTAACTAAATCAGCCTAACCTGACCTGCCCTGCCATAAAAACTTAGCTTAACCTGAATTTACCTGAGGGCCAATAACACTAGTGGCCTTGATAAGGACAGGAAGCCGGCGGCTTGTTAAAGGTCTCTTCTACTCCTTTTGCCAGTCAGCCCAATAGACATTATATAAGACACTCGCCTGGCGTTCCGCGAGCACTTTGTCATGGGTTCGTATCCTGGCCGGGGAGGATACGATTTGCGCCCAGTAAGGGCGCAAATCCTTAACTGTAGCCTCTGTTTAACTCAACAGTAAAATGAGTACTTGGTTGTAACAATGATTCTTCGCGGCGGGGATCGTATTCCAGGGACCTGCCCGAAACGCTACGCGTACTAGTGGCTGTACAAGAATGTAGCAACTCTTGTATGTATCTCAAAAAAATAAATAAATAAATATATATCCATAATTGAATCACTTAAAACCAAAGCTGGAAACATTATAGAAATACCATCTATGATATATAAGAGTGCTGCCCCTGCTCCTGCACTACCCATAGCTCTGTTATTCAACAAATCTCTCGAGTGTCATACTTTTCCAGATATCCTTAAAAGAGCAAAGGTAACGCCACTTTATACAGGAGGCGAGACAGCTGACATAATCAATTACGAACCAGTATCAAATCTACCTATACAATACTTTCAAAAATATTTGAAAAAAATATTTACAAACAGCTCTTTTCCTATTTTGTAAAACTCAACATACTAAGTCCCTGCCAGTTTGGCTTCCGTTCCCAAAAGAGTACCAATGTTGCCATTATTAGTCTGCTTAATATAATCTACACAGCCCCTGACAAAAATGAGTTCCCAATTGGCCTCTTCACTGACATGAGAAAGGCCTTTGATACTGTAAACCATAACTACAGTACATCTTACTTAAACTTCACCACTATGGTATTCGAGGTCTTGCCCTGAACTATATGCATTCCTATCTCAGTGACAGACACCAATATGTAGCCATCAATAGCATAATCTTCCCCATTCTACCATTGATTACCTATTAACCTATTTACCTACCTACCTATTAATTCCACTGACGTCAATGAGATAATCCTTTCCCTTAAAACCAAGTCTGGTGCCGTTGAGGGGATACCAACTTTAATTTACAAAAAAGCCTCCAGATCTTTAGCCCCTGCTATTGCTTTGCTCTTCAACAAGTCACTTGAACTCCAAACCTTCCCAGATATTCTAAAAAAAGCAAGAGTAACGCCTGTCCACAAATGTGGTAATCTCACAGATGTTAACAACTACAGACCTATATCTATCCTGCCAAACTTGTCAAAAATTTTTGAAAAACTAATCTATAAGCAGCTTTACTCATATCTAGCCAAACTCAATATACTTAGCCCTTGCCAATATGGCTTCAGACCCCAAAAAAGCACTAACGATGCACTTATTAGTATGCTTAACTCGATTCATACAGCTCTTGATAAAAATGAGTTCCCTGTTGGGTTGTTTGTGGACCTGCGTAAAGCTTTTGATACTGTCAACCACCAAAACCTTCTTCGTAAATTACATCATTATGGAGTCAGAGGACACTCCCTACAATACCTCAAATCCTACCTTACTGACAGGCTCCAATATGTTTCTGTGAATAATACAATTTCTCCCACCCTATTCATCAACATTGGTGTTCCCCAGGGCAGCATACTTGGCCCTCTCCTCTTTCTCATCTACATTAATGACCTTCCAAATGCCTCCCAACACCTCAAACCAATTCTATTTGCTGACGACACAACCTTCATTTACTCCAGTCCTGATCCCCTTGCTCTAAATGCCACAGTAAATACTGAGCTAAATAAAGTCCATCTGTGGCTAACTGCCAACAAACTCACCCTTAACATTGACAAAACCTTCTATATTCTGTTTGGCAATAAATCCTCTAATCAAATAAATCTCAAAATAAACAATACCCAAATTTGTAACAAATTAGATGGCAAATTCCTTGGCATTCTCATTGACCACAAGCTGAATTTCCAGGGACACATTCTAAACATATCAAAAAAAGTTTCAAAAACTGTGGGCATTCTTTCTAAGATCAGATATTATGTACCACGCCCTACCCTGGTGACTCTCTATTACTCCCTTATCTATCCATATCTCAACTATGGTATTTGTGCTTGGGGCTCTACTACCCTAAATCACTTACGTCCTCTAATTACTCAACACAAAGCCGCTATTAGGACAATATCCAATTCTGGCCCCAGACATCACTCGGTACCCCTACTTAAATCTCTGAATATGTTAGACATTAAGTCACTGCACATTCTCTCATGTGTATTATACATATATAAAACGCTAAACTATAATGCCAATCCTGATCTCAAAAGCTTCATAGAAGGTTGTATCAGAACCCATGAGCATCACACCAGAAATAAATACAGTTTTGATATTCCTAGAGTACGACTTAATCAAACTAGAAATGCTCTACAAATCAAGGGGCCCAGAATGTGGAATGACCTTCCCAACCATGTTAAAGACTGTACCTCTCTCAACCAGTTTAAGTTAAAAGTGAAGCTATACCTAATAAATTCCCTGTAACCTACCTTACCCTTCTATTGTCAACCAATGTCTGTTTTTTTCTTTAAAGAGCGCTGTTTGTCGACATAATTGTATTTGTGCTGCGTTTTCATCTATGTTTTCATTTCTTGTTTTCATTCTACTCATTATGCTCAATTAGTATTAAGCTTGTCATTTAAGTTTATCATGCCCGAAACGCTTTGCGTAATAGTGGCTTTAGGCATTGTATGTACTAGCTCTACCTATAAGTCAAACAATCCTTGTAAAAATTTATTGTATGTATGTACCTTACCTAAATAAAATTGTATTGTATTGTATTGTATTGTATTGTATTGACAGTAGGAGTGCCACAGGGCAGCATCTTGGGACCTCTCCTATTTCTTATATTCATCAATGATTTGCCAAATGTTTCTAACATTCTTAAACCTATTTGCTGACGATACGATCTTCATCTATTCTGACCTCAATCCCCACATACTAAATAATATTGTCAACGATGAATTAAAAAAAGTCCACTCATGGATGACAACCAACAAACTTACACTAAACACAGAAAAGACCTACTACATTTTATGTAGTAGGTCTTTGTGTAGTAGGTCACCTTGTAGGTATTTGTGCTTGGGGGGTTCTATTATGCAAAATCATTTACGTCCTCTAATTACTCAACACAAAGCCGCTATTAGAACAATATCTAACTCTGGCCCCAGACAGCACTCGGTACCCTTACCCAAATCTTTGAATATGTTAGATATTAAGTCACTGCACATCTTCTTGTGTACTCTATATATTTAAAACTCTGAACGGCAATGTCAATCCTGACCTTAAAAGTATCTACAGTCGACCAACAAATTGGGTCACATCTGACCCGCGCCACATTTATAATTGGCGCCACCAACAGCTAAACACAGAAAACAACTGCCTCGTCGCAGCACCATGGATCAGCTGACGCCATAAACACAACACACCGCCCTACGGTGCGGCAAGTCTTCCTCTAACATACACCTCTGTTCTAGTCGCCGCTCCTCTGTCTACAGCACAACACAACAAGCACTTTTGAAACTCTTTATCATCCTGAACATAAACGCCTCTACCAACATCTGTACTGGTGCAGTCATCGGGAGGACAAAACCCTTCATGCAAACTGCACCTACTATCAAGAAGAAGACCTTAAAAGTTTCCTAGAAGGTTGTAACAGAACCCATGGGTACCACACCAGAAACAAATACCTATTTGATATTCCCAGAGTGTGACTTAACCAAACTAGAAATGCTCTACAACTCAGGGGACCCAGAATGTGGAATGACCTCCCTAATCATATCAAAGGCTGTACCTCTCTCAACCAATTTAAGAGTAGAACTAAGTACTACCTAATTAACTCCCTGTAACCTACCTTACCCATAAATGTCAACCCATGTCTTGCTATTCTAAACAATGATGTTTGTTGACCAACTTGTACAATTGCTAATTTTTGCCATGTTCACCCCCTTTTTTTTCTTTTTTTATTCCCTTTTTTCAACAAAATTTATACTTTACTCCCATTTATTATTAAGTTTTAGTCTAAGTGTTTTTCCTCCACACCTTGCCCGAAACGCTATGCGTATTAGTGACTTTAGGTATTGTGTATACTGTACTAGTTCTATCTATAAATCCAACAGTATGTTTGTAACTCTGCATCTATGTATGTACTTTTCCTAAATATAATAATAATAATAATAATATTATTATTATTATTATTATTATTATTATTATTATTATTATTATTATTATTATTATTATTTGGTAGTAAATCATCAAATCGGATTCAACTTCAGATAGACAATGTTAACATTACCAATAAAAATTAGGGGAAGTACCTTGGCCTATATATAGACAAGAGACTAAACTTCAGCACCCACATACAACATATAGCTAAAAAAGTTTAAGAAACGGTCAGTATACTTTCTAAAATCAGATATTATGTTCCAAACTCTGCTCTCCTCTCATTATACTACACACACTAATCCATCCCTATCTTACATATGGTATCTGTACATGGGTTTCAACCACTGCAAATTGCCTGAAGTCTATCATCACTCAGCAAAAATCTGCTATCAGAATTATAACAAAATCTGTATTCAGACAATACACAGCTCCTCTGTTTAAATCCCATAACATGCTAAACATACACTCACACCACACATTCTCATGTGCTATCTACATGTACAAAACCTTATTCCTAAATGCTTATCTTGATCTGAGACTTTTCCCTGATAGGTGTAATAGCACCTATTAGCACCCATGAGCACTACACCAGAAATAAATATCTCTGATACCACCAGAGTCTGACTAAATCTGTGCAAACACTCCATTCAAATAAATGGGCCCAGTCTTTGGAACTCACTTCCTGATGAATTAAAAAAATTGTCCAACCCATGATCTTTTCAAAAGTAAAATACAAAAAGTACCTAATTTCATCCTCATAGTTTCCTGCCTTGTGCTTCAAACTCACACTGTATCTTGTACTACACAGTTAGTTTAGTTCATTTATTATGCACCCCTTACCCATCCTGTGTGTGGTAGAGGAAAGGTTTACAGAGGCACATAATGGGCTCAGGGACTGAATCCTAAAATTCATTTAGCTAAGCAAGTTAATCTTGATGAGCTAGTTACAGAAATTTAATGTACAGTATATTGTTATATCAAGAATTAATGGGTTCGAGACCAACCACAAGTACAAGTGTTTGGGCAATGCATTAATTTTCTTAGTGTCTCTGTTAACCTAGCAGTACTGTAGTTGGGGATCTGGGAGTTATTTAGCTTGAATTAATTTATTTGTGGACAGGTTGCCTGTGTATGTATATACTGTATATATATATACATATGCGGAAAATCCACAGAGAAATGAGAAAGGAAGTGAACGTTTTGGCCTGATTAAAGCCGTTGTCAACACTAGACTGACTAGTGGAAAGAGAGGGAGGGTACAGGCCAACACCTGGAACCTGACCAACCCATCTCTAGGGAAAGAATTAACCAGAAATAGGTATAGCTTAGCTTAGAATACTCAAAGAGGATTAAGGGGTCAGAGAATAAGGATGAAAAATTAAAGAAAAACCTCATGAACACACAATATATGAATGTAAAATTGTAATGAGACATTGTAAGCCTCCCTATCAGAGTTTTTTCTTAAACTGTTGTGCAATATTATAACTTAAAAATGGATCAAGTTTGTACATACCAGTACTAACAGTAAGAAGATTTGGACACTGACTGATTAGAGCAGACTCAATCAAATTCCGTTCCACAAAACCACCACAATTGGTAATGCTTTTCGCCCCATTCCAGTTAATAGTGTGATCACATAAACTCGTGTGCAGATACAATGCGTTAGACGTTTGGGCAGTTCTAATACTATAAGTATGTTGTGACAACCGCAATTGTAAGGACTTTCCTGTTTGTCCAAGGTACACAAAATCACAATCATTGCAGGGAATCGAATACACACAACCTGCTGTACCAGGGGAGTTTTTTATTAAATTGGACTTGATCGTACTATTAGTGAACACCAAATTGATATTAAGTTTCTTAAAAACCGGAGACAGTTTTTCAAGTCCACTCGCATAAGGTACCACCAATGAGTTACTAATTTCTGGTTTCGCTTTGGGGACGTGATTATAAAACGTACGCTTGGCTTGTTCGAACGAGCAATCCAAAAACCTCTTAGGATATTGTAAACACTTCCCAATTTCATATATTTTAGCAATCTCTTCATCAAAAAACTCAGGGCTGCATACCCTCAAAGCTCATAGAAACATTCCTGAAAATACTGCCTGTTTAACTTTACTATGATGATTTGAATAAAAATGAACATACGACCCCACGTTGGTAGGTTTCCTATACATTAAATTTGAACTGTCTAGTGACTCTATGAATCATAATGTCCAAAAACGGAAGAGTACCATTCTCCTGTCGTGTGTCTCTGGCAACTGTTTTCCTGTCTCCAGCTCTGTGCCTTGTGGAGTGTTGCTGTGTCCTTGGTGGTGCATGAGCCAGGAGTGATTTCACATGTACTCGGGCTGCATGCGCCTAGGGGTCATCTTCCCTAGGTGCTCCGTAAGTACTCCCCTTGGGGCTGCTTTTCACAAGTCACCTTGGGGTCTACCTCCGCTGTGTCTTTTGCTACTCAATGATTGACCGCCCTTGGAGTCGGCTGGGGTGTTCGGGCTTCTCTGTTTGCCTCTAGGTATGGGATAGTTTTCGTCACTGGTTGGGGCGCAGGGTACTGTGCAGCTAGTTCTCACCTCTCATAGTGGCCAGCTCTGTTCTGCCTGGGTACGTGTTCCTCTTGTGGGGTATTGTTTTCCTTTTTGTTTTTCCTGCATGGTGGGGGTCTGCCTTTGCTTGGTCACACCCAATTGTAGTCCTTCGCTAGGCCTCCATGAGTGTCCATGTCCCAGGGATTCAGCTTTAGGAGTTTGCTCGGTAGTTTTGGGCGCCGGTTAGCAGTACCCTGCCTGGGCTTCCCTTAGTGGAATACCCTGACTCGAGGTAAACTTGGGAAACTTGGAAACTTGGCCTTGGGAAACCTCACTGGGGCTTTGTGGTCAATGGGTACAACCCCTGGGTCCCCTCTCACTTGATGCGAGTCTGACAGTTGCTCTGTCCCCTTGTCTTAGGGTGACTCTGGGTGTGCCTCTGTCATGCTGCCTGTTAGGTCAGTGACACATTCGACCCAGAGTCTTACGAGTTTTGTAGCTTGTTCGTACTCCAGTTCACCCAGACTGATGATCATGATGTGTGGGTTCAGGGAGCTTCGGCGTTGCATGCTCAGTTTCGATTGCTGCAGCGTGCTAGGTTGGTTTGCTACCCCAGATACCCCGGATGTCCGTCACTTCGACTTTGGTTCCGTCCGCACCTCCTTGTTCTTTCCCTTCTGTTGTGCGTCCTGCTCCTTCCCCCGTGCTTCCGGCTCCGAAACATCTGAGGGCTTCGGAGTCGGGGCAGGGTTTAGATGGTGTTGAGACTTGGGCAGTTTCGGGGAAGTCCCCTTCCGGTGTGACGACAGAGGCATTTGAGCCTGATCCTCCAGCCGGAGCTTCTAGGTCTGACCCATGGGTCCCCCTTTGTTCCTGCTTTTTCGGCTGCTCATGACTTTTCTTTAGAGACGTGGGGTTTGGAGGATGGCTTAGCCCCTAGGTCCTCGTTGGGAGGTTCCCAGGGCAGGGGAGGGGTTGACTTGAGGGCCTTGGGTCCTGTTGGATCCCACTTGGGTTTTTGTATCCTCGGAGCAGGGCTTGGTGTTACAAGGGATGGGGTTCTCTTTTCCTCCTCCTCGTACAAGTTGGATTTGATGTCTACCCCTCCCCGGGTTCAGTTTCGTGATCTCGAGGATTCTTCGGTCCCATTTTTCCAGGGTTTTCGGCCTCCCGCATCCCGCCACATGTTGTGCGGGAGGCTATTGCAGCTTATCCCCTTGTGTGAGCCGGATTATGTCTTCGTAATGGATCCTACTTCTTTCGTGTATGGCGTTTCCTGTCCTTACTGGGTTTGTTATGAGGTTCCGGCATCATCCTGGCTTGGAGACTGCCCATTTTTCTCATTGGAGGCGTGGCATTCGTTCTGTCGGTCCCGCACGCTTGAGTGGCGCGAGGATACGCGAAGCTCATATGGTGGTTCAGGTTTTCCTGGGGGGCCGAGTTTGAGCACCTCACTGCGTGTTTGTTCACCCCTGCCCTTCCTCGGGATGTCAGTGTGGTGCAGCTTCATGTGCAGGTCTTTTCTCTTTCGGCTGCATTGGTCACTGAGGACTTGTGCGCCCGTGGCCTGTTGGCATCAGCCTTGCGATTCTTTTTTTACTTCTCAAACTGTCCTCGGACTGGCTTGAGGAGTATGTGGAGGCGCTTGGGACCGCTCCGGAGTCTGGTGCATTGGCCTCGGCGGTGCGTGTGTTGTCTGCACTTTTGAAGCTGTTTGTGCTAATCCTGCAGGATGTAGTGTCACTGTTTTTTGCTTCCTATCTCACGTGTAAGCAGTCGGTGCTTGCTTCTTATGTGGAGTCTGCTTGGGCCCTGGCTCTTAGGCTTTCTTCATCTTTTTGCCCATTGCTGTCTGCAGAGTCTGCGGATGTGCAGTATCTGCAGGCAGCTTCGTCTAGTTGTTGTTCAATGTCGTACTTGTTGGTTCTCCGGAGGGGGGGGCCTGTGGGGGGTCTTCCTGGATAAGTCATGCCAGGGCTCGGGGTTCCTCCCGTCATGGTAGGCCAGTGGTGCCAGTTTCGGTCTTTCTGTGCAGTCTTTGGAACCGTCTTCGTCTGGTCGGCGTGGTGATCGCTCTGTGCAGAGGTCGAGTTCTCGTAAAGGGCGTCGGCCCTTCCGTGGTTCATCCCATTGATGGGGTGATGGTGGGGAGGCTCGTTCTGTTTGCTCGTGCCTGGTCCCACGATTTGTGGGCCTTTCAGGTCGTTTCGTGTGGCCTGCGGTAGTGTTGGGTTGCCCTTCCTCTTTCTGGGTTGGCGGGGCAGGACTCTTCTCCTACACTCAGTTGGGTCATCTCGAAGTGCGTTCGCTTGGGTGTGGTCGAAATGATCTCGTCCCTCAAGTGGGTTCTCGCCTGTTTCCGGTTCCAAAACGGAGTGCACAGACGGGTTCATTCTGAATTTGTCCTGTCTGAACCTGTGGGTTTATTGCCCCTCCTTTCAGATGACCACTCTGTCCCAGGACCGTCTTCTGTTGGAGCCAGGCACTTAGTTGGTGTCCCTGGACTTCTAGGACGCTTATTGGCCCGTCCAAATTTATCCGGAGTTCAGGGACTGGCTCGGTTTTGTTGTGGGGCATCAAGGTTGCCTTCCATTTGCCTTGAATCTGGCACCTCGTATTTTCATACGCCTTACCCGGGTCGTAGTGGCCTGTCTGCTTCTTTTCGGTGTTCGAATTCTGGGCTACCTCGACGACTGGCTGGTGTGGGCTTCCAGACGGGCCTCGTGTCTGCTCGCCAGGGATTTGGTTCTTTCCCAGCTCGCCGGGTTCAGGTTCCTGGTGTACTGGAGGAAGTCCCATCTGATTCCCTCTCAGGTTCGGTCTTGGTTGGGTCTTGTGTGAGATGCTCAGACCGCTTCCTTGTCTCTCCCTCTAGAGGCTCTGCTTCGGCTGCAGCCCGAGCTTCGCCTGTTTCTAGGGGGCTCCCGAGTCACAAGACAGTTGCTCCATGGTTTGTGCGGGAGCCTGAACTTTGCCATGATGATCTACCCGCTGGGTCGGGTATGGCTTCGTTGTCTGTGGTTCTTTCAGGGACATCCTATCTACCTCTTTCTCGCGATTGTTAGGTTCGGCCTCTGGGGGCCTTGCGTCGGTTGCTGTGTCACCAGCTTCCTCTTCGTGTTTTTCGTAGTTCAGTGCCTTGGTGCCTCCCTGTGCCCTAAATCGGTGTGTTCACAGACGTGTCGTTTCTTGGCTGGGACTTTGTAAGCAGTGCTCACCAGACCGGTTAGGGACGGTGGGGTGTGTCCTGTCAGGCTCACAGCACAGTGCTGGAGTTCGCAGCTGTATGGATGTCGATTCAAAGGGTTCAGGTCGCCCGCGGATCGACGATTCGGCTCCAATAGGACTGCTTCCCAGTGGTTCCTTGCTTGAACTGTGGGGGTTCGATGCAGTTTTTGGCTCTTTGGGGCTGGTAGCTTCGGGTGACTTGTCTGCCGAGTTCTCGGGGTGTGACTTTCCTGGCCATTTACGTTCAGGTGTCCAACTTCCAACTTCCGGTCGGATGGCCTGTGGCGGTTCATTCCCTTGTCCACGAAATGGATGGTTGATGTCGACTCGTTCAGTTGGCTCTGTCAGACGTGGTCTGGCAGAGCCAACTGAGGTTGGAAGAGGTCCACTGCCTCCGGAAGTGGACCTCTTCGCGTCAGCGTGGTCACAGTATCTCCCGTTATATATGACGCCCTTCCCCGACTGCGTGGCCATCAGGGTCGATCGATCCCTTCAGGCAGGACTGGGTGAGGTGGGGTTACCTATACCTCTTTCCCCCGGTTCAGCAGTTGCTTCAGGTCCTAGCTCGCTTGGAGACAAGGAAGAGGTGTCCTTCTGGCCCTTTGGTGGGCGGCCCAGCCTTGGTTTCAGGCGCTGCTTGCTTGGTGTCCGAACCCGAGGGTCTTCCCGTGACTCCACCTCTTTTATCTGATCAGTTCAGCCCTTTACGTGGCTGGTTCGCTCTTCTTTGAGTCTTCGTGTCTGGGCTTTTATGACTCGGGTCTATCATCACTTGTATGGTGTGCACAGATGGCTTCATTGATGGTGTCCCACCTCCGTGCTTCGTCTTGGCGGCAGTGGAAGGTTTCCTGGTGGTCCTTCAGTTATTTCTTGTCTCTGCGTAGGTGTACTGTCTGGGATAGGATTATCTTGCCCTTCCTTTCGTGGTTGTTCCAGGACCGTCATCTTCTGCTGAATACTGTACTATCGCCTCTCGTATCGTGCGGCACTGGCGGAGCCGCTGCAGCTTGCGTTCGGTGTTGATGTTACTTCTTTTCCATTCTGCAACCTATCTTGTGTGTTGTTTCACCTACGGCCTGCTCATGCTCTGCTCTGGTTGTCCTGGTCTTTGGACCAGGTGCTCTCCTTTCTCTCTTCTCCTCAGTTTGTGGTGGCCCCTTCGGTTCAGAATTGTTTTTCTAAAGCTCTTTTTTCCTGTTTGCAGTGACCTCTAGGGGTCGGGTCGGGGAGCTTCATGCTCTTCTCAAGTGCGGGGTTTCTGCTCTTTTGGCCCTGGGGGTAGGTTTGCTTGTTTGCTGCTGTGCCCTATTTTTCTGGTGAAAACTGAATCTACTGCTTTCAGGAGGGGTCCTTGGGTTGTTGATGCTTGGTTGGTTAGGCCGGGGGTGCGTCATGTGTTGTGTTCGGTAGCAACCAGTTGTCTCGACTTCGAGTTGAGGGGCAAGAGCCGACCGCTTCCCGGGTAAGTCCCTATTGTTTGGTTTTGTCTTTGGGTAAGCAACTCCGGGGAGCGCAGGGGCTTCCCCCCAGAAAACCAGCGTTGAATGTAATGAAATAGCATTTTCCGGGTGAGACCCGGAGGCTGCTCGGCAACCCTCCCTCCTTACAGTTGGCAGTTTTTTCGCATGTTTTGACATCCAACGTCAGAACTGGGGTGTGGGTAGCTGGTGAGCTGGTGTGAGGGTCTGGAGCTCCCCTTCTTTCCCCTCCTGGGGAGGAGGGGTTGCGCAGACAGTGGCGTGGTGATGTAGTGACGTCATGCTCATTTGCCCGTTATCATTTGAGGAGTTCTGTCCACTAGTTCGGCAGTGTTAACCAGAATAGGGGTTTGTTTTGGGGCGCTTATCTTTCTGGGTGCCTGACCCGGTCGATGGCAGACATAGAATACTTCCAACCACACATGGGGATTTCAATAGACCATTACTCCTCGTGCCTGTCTGAGGGGGGCCAGGTTCTGGCTCGTGGTCCCTGGTAGGCCTAGAACTCCATGCACATTGACTGATGCCAAAGTCTAATATATCCATGTCAGCCTGGATAACTCCGTAGAGCCTCCGGGTCTTGTCCATAAAATGGCGTTTCATTACATTCAATGCTGGTTTTATGTTCAGAAACCAAAAAAGCACAAAAACAATTAAATTCTTCACAAAGAATTCAAACGTGGTTGTCACTAGATAGGACACCCTGGTAAACTAAGGAGTGCCTCACCCTCGCCCAGCAGATCCACGCTCTCGGTCGAACCATACATGTGCAGTATTAACAAATTTGAGAAGTGAGGCAAACCTCGAATACAGTGTCGAATTTTACAAAGAAATTGAGCTTGAAAACCAACAAATTCGGGAAGAGGGGCATTCGACAACTGAGGTTCCACTACAGTATTTCTTCGGCAGCTTTGTTTAGTTAATTTAAGTCTATGCCCTCTTGTTCTTGAAGTTCCAGGTCTCAGGAATTTTTTCCTGTCACTTTTATCGATTCCCTTTACCATTTTGTCTGTTGTGATCATATTGCCTCTTTTTCTTCTATCTTCTTGTTTTAGCATATTTATTGCCTCTAACCTCTCCTCGTGGTTCTTGTCCTTCAGTTCTGGGAGCTATTTAGTTGCATGTCTTTACACGTTTTTCCAGTTTGTTGATGTGCTTCTTATGATATGGGCACCATACAACCGCTGCATATTCCAGCTTTGGTTTAACAAAAGTCAGTGAATAATTTCTTTAGTATTTTGCCATCCATGTATTTAAAAAGAATTATGAAGTTGGAAAGTGTAGCATAGGCTCCTCGCACGAAGTTCTTTATGGGGTCCTCAGGAGATAGTTTTCTATCTTCTCACATATTTAATAGGTTGTGTGGGATCTTATGTTGTCCTATTCCACATTCCATAACATGGCATTTATTCACACTAAATTTCATTTGCCAAGTGGTGCTCCATATACTTATTTTGTCCAGGTCTTCTTGAAGGGCATCTAAGTTTCTTATTGTCCCTATTATCTTAGCATCATCAGCAAACATGTTCATACAATTCTGTATTCCCACTGGTAGATCGCTTATGTAGACAATGAACATTACCGGTGCAAGAACTGAACCCTGTGGTATTCCACTCGTGACATTCCTCCAATCCGATACCTCGCCTCTGATTACGGCCCTCATTTTTCTGTCAGTTAGGAAATTTTTCATCCATGTTAGAAGCTTACCTGTCACCCCTCCAATATGTTCCAGTTTCCAGAACAACCTCTTATGGGGAACTCTGTCGAAAGCCTTTTTTAGGTTCAGATAGATGCAGTCAACCCAACCATCTCTTTCCTGTAAAATTTCTGTAGCTCGATCATAAAAACTGAGTAAGTTCGTTACACAGGATCTTCCAGATCGAAAACCATACTGTCTGTCTGATATTATATCGTTTTCCTCCAGGTGTTCTACCCATTTAGTTTTAATTATTTTTTCCAATATTTTGACTATTACACTTGTCAGTGATACAGGTTTATAATTAAGGGGGTCTTCCCTGCTTCCACTTTTGTAGATTGGAACTATGTTAGCCTTTTTCCACACATCAGCTACAACTCCTGTAAACAGGGATGCCTGGAAAAATCAGTTGAAGTGGAATGCTGAGCTCAGGTGCACATTCTCTCAGAACTCGTGGTGAAACTCCTTCTGGACCAACTGCTTTGTTTTTACTTAGCTCCTTGAGCATTTTTTCCACTTCGTCTCTAGACACCTCTATGTGCTCTATGTTGTTCTCTGGATTTCTTATTGTGTCTGGTTCCCTGAAGATGTCATTTTGTACAAACACTTTGGAACTTTACGTTTAGTGTTTCACACATTTCATTTTCATTTTCCGTGAATCTATTTCCCATTTTCAACCTCTGAATATTATCCTTTACCTGCAATTTGTTGTTTATCAATTTATAAAATAGACCTGGTTCTGTTTTACATTTGTCTGCAATCCCTTTTTCAAAATTTCTTTCTGCCTCTCTCCTCACTGCCGTGTAGTTGTTTCTCGCATCTTTGTATTGCTGGTATGTTTGGGGGTTTGGCCTCTTCCTGTATTGATTCCATTTCTGGGGGGAGCCCCGTCGGCTCCCCGGAGCTTTACCGGCTGATATGCTAATGTCAGACTTTGGCATCAGTCATGTGTATGGAGTTCTAGGGCCTACCGGGGACCACGAGCCAGAACCTGGCCCCCTCAGAGAGGCAAGGGGAGCAATGGCCTATAGAAACCCCCGTGTGGTTGGAAGCATTCTATGTCTGCCATCGACCGGGTCAAGCATCCAGAAAGGTAAGCATTCCAAAACAAACCCCTATTCTGGTGAAAATTGCTACCCAAGCCGAACTAGTGAATAGAACTCTTCAACAGAAAACACGGAAACTAGTATGACGTCATACGTCACCGCGTCGCTGTCTGCGCAGCTCCCCCCTCCCCGGGAGGGGGAAGGGGGAGCCCCAGACCTCCCACGCCGGCTATCCACCCATCAGTTCTTCGGCTGATGCTATAGGCAATGGTTATGTGCTCCGGCTCCAGTGGTTGTTTCAGCACTGTACCTAGAGTGTGGTGTCTGTTTTCTAGGTGGTGCGTGAGCCGGGTGTGATTCTTCAGTACTCGGGCTGCATGCGCCTAGGGTTCCCTTCCCTAGGTGCCTTGTAAGTACTGCCCTTGGGGCTTGGGGCCACCTTCCACAAGTTCCTTGGGTCCTGCCCCTGCTTGGCCGTTTACCGCTTGGTTTTCGGCCGCTCTTTGTGTGCTCGGGTGTTCTGTCTCCCTTGTTCGCCTTAGAGTAAGGGGCGGTGTTTGCACTGGTGGGGCGCGGGGTACTGTGCAGCTTGTCTTTACCAATCATAGCGGCCGGCTCTGTTCCGCTTGGGTACGCTGTCCTCTTGCGGGGTTTTCTTTTTCTTTTGTTTATATACCTGGTGGGGGGGTCTGCCTTCGTTCTTGCCCCTTGTGTCCCTTGTGTTCTGAGTATTTCTGGTGGTACCCCCTGCTAGGTCCCCGTGAGTGTACACGTCCCGGGGGTTCAGCTCTTAGAAAGTTGTTTGGTAGCTTGGGTGCCGGTTAGCAGTACCCTGCCTGGGATTACCTGAGCGCGAGTCCTCTTAAAGTAAACGCTCGGGACCCTGGGAAACCCCTGGGGGCGCGCGGGTCCGATGGATGTGACCCCAGAGCCCCCCCCTCGCTTCCAGCGAGTTTGAGGGTTGCTCTCACCTTTTGTCTCTGGGTGACTCTCTGTTTTGCCTCCGTCTGCTGCCTGTGGGGTCGGTGACACCTTCGACCCGGTGTCCTGCGAGTTTGGTTGCTCGTTGTGGCTCGGTTACCCAGTTGTGCTAACAAAGCGGGTGCGGGCAGCAGGGGCGTTGCACTTGAGCCTTGGTGGTGGCAACGTTCTCGTGGTTTCCTCCCCGGGAGCCCCGGGGCTGCCCCGTTGTATTTCGTTTTTGGAGCTTGGGGGTGTTGGTTGCATCCACGCCCCCTTGTCTTTCCCCTGGTTCACCCTTCCTGCCTGCATCCAGTTCCTTACCGTCTGTAGGTTCAGGGCGGGGTGTTTCGTGGTGTTGAGACTCGGGCAGTCTCGGGGAATTCCCCTTCCGGGGTAGTGACGGGGGCATTTGGGCCTGTTCCTCCAGCCGTGTTGTATGAGTCTGCCAGTGGGCTCCCTTCCTTAGTGTTTTCACGGCTGCCCCGGTTTTCTGGTACGGCCGGGGCTTTGGGGGAACGGCTCGGCCCCGGGGCCTGTCGTGTAGGTTCCCGGGGCTGGGGAGGGGCTGCCTTGGGGGGGGCCTTGGCCCCGTTAGACCCCGTGGGGGGTTTTATCCCCCTCTAGGCGGGGCTTGTGGTTACGCGGAGTGGGGTCTTTCCTCCCCACTCGCCGTACGTGCTGTTGGACGTCGGCCCCTCCCCGGGCTCGGTTCCTTGGCCTTTGAGTCGGTTGGTTCCGTCCTGTGGGTGGATGTTTCCTCCCCCGCTTTTTGGGACGGTGTTTTTGTCATGTTTCCCCGTTCGTTGGGGTTCTGCGTGACTTTTGATCTCGGGTGCGCCTGCGCCTTCGTGTGCCTTCGGGACTAGTGTTGGCTTCTGTGTTCTCGAGGGTACGGGAAGGTTTTTCGCTACTTCCCGCATTATTGGAACGTCTGTCGGCTCCTAGTACTTGTCGCCCTGTTGGGCTACTTGTCGCCCTGTTGGGCTACTTGTCGCCCGGTTGGGCTCCTTGTCGCCCGGTTGGGCTACTTGTCGCCCGGTTGGGCTACTTGTCGCCCGTTTGGGCTACTTGTCGCCCGTTTGGGCTACTTGTCGCCCGTTTGGGTTCCCTTTTTTTTGGGCTCTTTGCTTCTTTGGCCGGTTTTATTGTTCCTGCTTCCTCTTTTGGCTCCTTTTCTCGTGCAATAGTCCTGGCTGGCGCCTTCCCGCAGGGAGGGTGTGCGGTTCGGCCAGCGTGTTATGCGCATGCGCCGTGGAGTTTGTTTTGGTCTGGGCGATGGTTCAGTGCTGGGGTTTTGCGCCCTTTTTTGCTACAGTGCTTCGCCTCTCGTTCTTCTCCCTGGCTGCGGTATGTGCCCCTTTGCACCAGGGGTGTCCTGGTTCCCAGTTGTGGGGAGGACACCGCGGTTTTCTGTGTCATGGGTGTGGACCGCCTCCTTCGCCTCTCCCTGTTCTCCTGCGGGTCCGGCTCTGGCGTCTTCACCTGGCGGTGCTCCCAAGTTCTTCTGGGCACGGTTGAGTCGTGTCAAGTTCGAGCCACCATTCGCCAGGTGAGTTTCTGCGGTCTGGCGTCTTTTGGCCGGGCGCTGGATGCGGCGGTGTTCATATACCTGTTTTTATTTAGGTATAATTTTGTACGACTGAGACCGTTCGCACACCAGTGACTGTCCCTTTATCACCCCTTCCTGTCCCCCTCATGTGCATGTCCAACCCATGCTGGAGTCATTCAGGGGACCCTCCTTTTTTAATGTTGTGAGGTGTGGGGGTTGTAGGGTTGGTTCTGTACTCACCTGGTGAGGCTCCTGGCTGTGCTTGCAGGATTTGAGCTCTGGCTCTTGGGTCCCGCCTATCTGGTAGAACTTGCGGGATAGTACCAGCGGAGTGCAGTGGTGCTATTGGCACTTTTGGGGAACACTGTATTACCATCAGTGGTCTGTGCTTGTTACACGACCTACTTGCGAGCATAAGCCTTCTTGCTGGTTCGTCCGTGGACTTCCAGGGCGCACTGGCCTGTTTTCGTATGGCAGTTCCGGCCCGTCCTGGTTGTGGGGGTATGTGGACCGGTGGACTGCTCCTAGCAGCTGCCTGGTGGGCCATCCTCTGGCCGGTCTGGCCTGACCTTGGGCCGGGCTTGAGGTGTAAAAGAGCTCCCAGTACCTCATCCAGCAGGTATCGAGCGGGGTTTTCTCCGCCGTCGGTCGCCTGGTGCAGGTTTCTGGGCCTGCAGGGTTTTGTCGTGTCTCCGTTGGCCCTGTCTGGGGTCTGCCTGCTCCGTTCTCTGCCTTTGCAGAGGGGAGTTGCTATTTACATGTTGCATGTTGCAGTGGTGCCTGTTGCTGCTGCTGCTGCACGTGAGCATTGGTACCGTGTTTCACGGTGGCGTGTCCTTGTTCCTGTGTCCGGTTGTGGAGTGGCGCTTTGCTGCCGTTTTGTGCCTGGGGATTGCGTGGGGTTTTTGTCCCTGCCTGATTGTCCACCCCTGGTTGTTCTCCTGGTTTTTTTTTTTTTTTTTGTGCTTTTGCTCTTTCTTCCTGCCTCTTCTGCAGCAGGAATGTTCTGCGTGTGTTCTTAGGCGTTGGTCAGCCTGTGTCCTGTGATGTGCTTCTTTGTCTCGGTCTGTTGCAGTTGTTCGTGCCCCTTGGTTCGGGTCCTGTTCTGGCGGCGACCCTTCCGCCTTCTTTGGTTTTCCTAGCTTGCCCTGCCGGTTGTTGTTGTTTTACTTTTTTTGGGGGGGTTCTTGCGATGTCTCGCGTCGGACCTGTCGTTTCTGAACTCCTGGCGGGCTTGCATGCTTCGGAGTTTTTCTGTTCGGCAGACGTTCCATCTCCTTGTGCCGCCTGGGTTTCGGTGGTCGCGCCCGAGATCTTCTCGCGGCTCCGCCTTTTTCCTGGGCTCGGGGGGGGCCTTGTCGGGGCTGCTTATGTTCTGCCTCGTGGTCTCGCCTCCGGTTGGTGGTCAGGTGGCTTCGTGGTAGGTGTCCCACCTGCGTGCTTTCTTGGCGGCAGTATGGGGTATTTTGGCGGTCCTTCCTTTTCCTGTCCCTTCTTCGGTGGGTCCTTCTTGTTGGCTTGGTTTACTCTCGGCTTGGTTTTCTAGTAGGGGTTGGGGGCCGTCGTCTTGCCACATACTGTCGCCTCTTTTCGTGCGGCGCAGGCGGAGCCGCTTCAGCTTGCTTTCGGTCTTGGTGTTGCTTCTGCACCGTTAGTCAGCTGTCTTGTGCGTCATTTCACCTCCGGCCTGTTCGTGCGCCGCTTGCACCATCCTGGTCTCTGGTCAGCGTGCTCTGTCTTCTCCTCGGTTGGTAGTGCCCCTTCGGTTCCGGTGTGTTTTTTCGTCGGCTCTTTCCTTTGGGCCTTTGCCTCTGGGGGTCGGTTCGCTGTGTTTTCTTGCTCCTTCGGTTTTAGCGTTTTGGTTGTTTGATGGCAGCAGTCTCCATCTTTTCTGGCGGGGGGTGGGGCTGCTGCATTCTGGAGGGGTCCAGGGTTTGTTGGTGCTTTGTTGGTCGGGCCGGGGGTGTGTCGTTTTTGTGTTCAGTGGCGGCCCTCTGCTGTTGTTTGCGTGCCACGGCGTTTGGGTCCGGAGCGCGTTTTGCGTTGATCCGGTTCTGTTCTTCCCGGTTCGCGGGTGATGGTGTCCCGGGTGGTCAGCCGTGTTCTTGCGGCTAAGCTGCCTGTGTTCTTCCCTCATGCCTGTGGCGTTCGTGGCTTCGCTGCTCTCGCTGCCGTCTGGGCGACGTGGCCTTGCAGTCTTTCGGGCATGGATTTTTGGTGTTCGTGCAGGGGCCTTGCTGCTCGTGGTTCTCGTGTTGTTCCCGGGATTTTCGGGGCTGTGGCGCCTTGGGTTGGCGTTTGCTGCCGGTTGTCTCGCCTCCTTGGGGGGTGAGTGGTGTCCGCCTCCCGGTTTTGTCCCTTTGACCTTCCTCTGTGGGTAGTTAGCTCCGGGGAGCCGACGGGGCTCCCCCCAGAAAACCAGCGTTGAATGTAATGAAACGCCATTTTCTGGGTGAGACCCGGAGGCTCCCCGGCAACCCTCCCTCCCTCCGGTCGGCGTTTTTCGCGTGTTTTGACATCCAGCCTCAGAACTGATGGGTGGATAGCCGGCGTGGGAGGTCTGGGGCTCCCCCTTCCCCCTCCCGGGGAGGGGGGAGCTGCGCAGACAGCGACGCGGTGACGTATGACGTCATACTAGTTTCCGTGTTTTCTGTTGAAGAGTTCTATTCACTAGTTCGGCTTGGGTAGCAATTTTCACCAGAATAGGGGTTTGTTTTGGAATGCTTACCTTTCTGGATGCTTGACCCGGTCGATGGCAGACATAGAATGCTTCCAACCACACGGGGGTTTCTATAGGCCATTGCTCCCCTTGCCTCTCTGAGGGGGCCAGGTTCTGGCTCGTGGTCCCCGGTAGGCCCTAGAACTCCATACACATGACTGATGCCAAAGTCTGACATTAGCATATCAGCCGGTAAAGCTCCGGGGAGCCTCCGGGTCTCACCCAGAAAATGGCGTTTCATTACATTCAACGCTGGTTTTTTGTGTCTTTTGGTCTCTGGCCCCTCTCACAATTTCTGATGAACCAATCCTGTTTCCTAGTTCTGCATCTCTGTTTTGATATAAATTTTTTTGTGCCTTTTTCATATATTTTGCAAAACTTGACATACATCTCATTCACTTCCTTGCCTAGCAACAAGTCTGTCCAATTATACTCACTAAAAAATTAATAAGGTTGCCATAATGTCCTCTCCTGAAGTCAGGTTTTTCAACTGCTTCAACCTCCTTATTTTCTTCCAGATTATAACACATCAGCTTTCAGCCTCTGATTCTGCTATTGAGTTCAATAGGTTCTTCTCTTCCATTGGTTCATCCCTTGCTAATGATATTCCATCTTCCAGTACTGACATTAAGGACTATCTTACAGGGAACTATCCCCAGTCTCAGTACCTAAAGCCTATTAATTCCATTGACGTCAATGAGATAATCCTTTCCCTTAAAACCAAGTCTGGTGCCCTTGAGGAGATACCAACTTTAATCTACAAAAAAACCTCCAGATCTTTAGCCCCTGCTATTGCTTTGCTCTTCAACAAGTCTCTTGAACTCCAAACCTTTCCAGATATTCTAAAAAAAGCGAGAGTAACGCCTGTCCACAAATGTGGTGATCTCACAGATGTTAACAACTACAGACTTATATCAATCCTGCCAAACTTGTCAAAAATTTTTGAAAAACTAATCTATAAGCAGCTTTACTCATATCTAGCCAAACTCAATATACTTAGCCCTTGCCAATATGGCTTCAGGCCTAAAAAAAGCACTAACGATGCACTTATTAGTATGCTTAACTCGATTCATACAGCTCTTGATAAAAATGAGTTCCCTGTTGGGTTATTTGTGGACCTGCGTAAAGCTTTCGATACTGTCAACCACCAAAACCTTCTTCTTAAATGACATCATTATGGTGTCAGAGGACACTCCCTACAATACCTCAAATCCTACCTTACTGACAGGCTCCAATGTGTTTCTGTGAATAATACAATTTCTCCCACCCTACCCATCAACATTGGTGTTCCCCAGGGCAGCATACTTGGCCCTCTCCTCTTTCTCATCTACATTAATGACCTTCCAAATGCCTCCCAACACCTCAAACCAATCCTATTTGCTGACGACACAACCTTCATTTACTCCAGTCCTGATCCCCTTGCTCTAAATGCCACAGTAAATACTGAGCTAAATAAAGTCCATCTGTGGCTAACTGCCAACAAACTCACCCTTAACATTGACAAAACTTTCTATATTCTGTTTGGCAATAAATCCTCTAATCAAATAAATCTCAAAATAAACAATACCCAAATTTGTAACAAATTAGATGGCAAATTCCTTGGCATTCTCATTGACCACAAGCTTAATTTCCAGGGACACATTCTAAACATATCAAAAAAAGTTTCAAAAACGGTGGGCATTCTTTCTAAGATCAGATATTATGTACCACGCCCTGCCCTGGTGACTCTCTATTACTCCCTTATCTATCCATATCTCAACTATGGTATTTGTGCTTGGGGCTCTACTACCCAAAATCACTTACGTCCTCTAATTACTCAACACAAAGCTGCTATTAGGACAATATCCAATTCTGGCCCCAGACATCACTCGGTACCCCTACTCAAATCCCTGAATATATTAGACATTAAGTCACTGCACATTCTCTCATGTGTATTATACATATATAAAACGCTAAACTGTAATGCCAATCCTGATCTCAAAAGCTTCATAGAAGGTTGTAACAGAACCCATGAGCACCACACCAGAAATAAATACAGTTTTGATATTCCTAGAGTACGACTTAATCAAACCAAAAATGCTCTACAAATCAAGGGGCCCAGAATGTGGAATGACCTTCCCAACCATGTTAAAGACAGTACCTCTCTCAACCAGTTTAAGTTAAAAACGAAGCTATACCTAATAAATTCCCTGTAACCTACCTTACCCCTCTATTGTCAACCCATGTATGTTTTTTTTTTTTTTTTTTTTTTTTCAAATCAACGCTGTTTTAATGTAATTTTCTGTAATAATTTGTAATTGTATTTGTGCTGTTTTTTCAACAATGTTCCCCCTCTTTTACCTCTATTTTTATTTGTACTCAACGCATTTTTTTCTTTTTACCCATTAGTTTTAAGCTTTAGTCAGTAGTGTTTTTTTCCTGCCCGAAACGCTTTGCGTAATAGTGGCTTTAGGCATTGTATGTACTAGCTCTATCTATAAAGCCAACAAACTTTGTAAAATCTCTTTATGTATGTACCTTTGCCTAAATAAAAATTATTATTATTATTATTATTATTATTACATTGCATACTTTATTCCCAAAAAGACGTGGTCTCTTTTACCCAAGGGAGGAAGGTACTGAATGTCAAATATCTCTCCCTTCTTTCTCGTAAATATCAAATCTAGCATGGAGGTAACGTCCTCTTCCCGGGGAGCTGGTCGGCTGAGCGGACAGCACGCTGGACTTATGATCCTGTGGTCCCGAGATTGATCCCGGGCGCCGGCGAGAAACAATGGGCAGAGTTTCTTTCACCCTATGCCCCTGTTACCTAGCAGTAAAATAGGTACCTGGGTGTTAGTCAGCTGTCACGGGCTGCTTCCTGGGAGTGGAGGCCTGGTCGAGGACCGTGCCACGTGGACACTAAAGCCCCGAAATCATCTCAAGATAACCTTCCCTCATCCTCGTAGCGTGTTTAACATGTTGATACAAGAATGCTTCCAGGATGAGGTCTACAAATGTACAGATCCAAAAATCTTCTGTTTTAGCTTCATATGTTTCCCAGTCTATGGATTTCAAGTTGAAGTCGCCTACTATCAACAGTCGTGATCTATCGTTATCCGCTTTTGCTATAATCTCTCTCATTATTGTTATAAGACCTTCTCGTTTACTATCTAGCTCCTCCTTTGACTATGTGCTGCTTGGCGGTAGACTATATGCATTTATGATCATTAGTTTATCATCCTCATGGCAGATCTCTAGTGCTATTATGTCAACTTCTTGTGGGTTGGCAGTCCAGGTCATTATTTCCTTCACCTTTAGGTGTTCTTTCACCAGCACCGCAACGCCACGCCACCACCTTTCCTAATTTTTCTGTCCCGTCTCCAAATTGAGTAGCCCCTTGGGAATATGACCTCATTTAAAATAACATTCGTCGTCCCTTCAACTTCTAGTGTGTGGTCTGGTCAACATACTTCAGCCACGTTATTGTGACTCATCGCCTGCATAACATCTTCAAGTTTTGTCTCTGTGAGTGCAACAATGTCTGGTGTCTGCAGCTGTATTACATCACTTAACTCCAGTATCTTCGATCTCACTCCATCTATGTTGGTGTATGCATTCTTCAGGAACTTGTTCCTCCCTCTCCTTATTCTTCACTCCCCCTCTCTCTAATGATTTTGTTGGTTTGCCTTTATGTACCACTTTACTGGTCTGCCTACCCCTATCACTTCATAGAAAAAAAAATTGATTTTTTCAGTCCTGCTCTCATTTAAACGTTTTGCCTCGGTGAGGTTCAGTTTCAGCTTCTCTCTATTTTCTTTTGAAAGATCTCGTCTTAACGACCACACTTCCCCATCCTCATCACTTTAATTTTTTAGCATTCCTTAGTACTGTACTTCTTCCATCCGTTTGGCACCGTTTAGGGTGATTCTCAAAGGTCGATCTTTCCCTTTTACGTATCTGCCTATTCTCCTCTGGTCGCACACATTCTCTATGGTAGTAAGACCTTCCACGAGGCCAATAATTTTATCTACTACTTTTGCTTCTTATACAGTTCTTTCTGACCTAGATGTTATCTCCTTTTCTTTGCAACCAAAAACTATCAGGGACTTCGATCAACTGTGTTTTGCACCAACTTCGGGTTAGATGTCAATTCCTTTCTCACTTCTAGCTTAATGTTTGTTTTATCCTGGTTGCTGCAGTGTTTTGCTTCCTTTACTGCTGCTTCAATTTTTTCCTTCTCCTTGGCCACTTGTGCATAGGTGAGTTGCATATCTTTCTTGCACTGTTCTATTCCCTGTGTAACTTCCTCCATCTGTGCTGACAAAAGCTGTTTCTCCTTTTGAATTTCCTTACCTAACCTACTGTAGCCATTTATGTTTAAATTTACTTTAACTTCTTCCAAAGCTATTTTTAAGAGTTTATTTTCTTCTTCCATGGCTTTGCAATTTGTTTCCAATTGATTCTTGTCCTTGCACAAGTCTTTCACTAAACCCTCAAGACATAAAACTTTGCTATTCAAATGGTCATTACTTTCTTTCAGTTTACTAATTATTTCTACATGAGAGTTCACTATAGTATCTAATTTTACCAACTTGTTGTGTACTGTTTATATCAATGCTTTCTTCATTGAATCCCGCAAAATCAAGCTCTGTTTTGTTTTTCCTCTTGCCGGCGGCCATCTTCTGTGTAATACAGTGTGTTACTGTGTAAATAGTGTGTGAAACTGTACATATTGTAATTTTAGTGAATTTTTAACAGATAATATTGTGACAATAAACATTTATTGTGGACACATTACTGACACATGTATCACAGTTCCATGGAACATTATGAACGTTTTACTGTATACATATTGTAAAGGACACAAATATGCATCATATACGATAAAAAAAAAAAATAAAACCGCATTGGGAATACATAAAATAAATAATTGAAAATATATTTGTGGCAACACCCGGTGCTTGAATGGCCCGCGTGACCGTGTCTGGGCGATTCACGCACGGGCGACCAGGCCCTGATGATGTCACAGTGCACCTTGTCCACGTCCCCACAGCCAAAGTAAGTGGAATTTGGTATTTATTTTTACATAAACATGTTCAGGAAAGGGAATTTATCATTTTACGAAGAAAATAACATTTTTGAGGAACACTTTATTTCATGCGCACCGGGGGAATTTCACAATAAACTCGGCGCAGCACGGTGGTTAAACCGTCATATGACAATGACTGCATTCCCCCCCCCCCCTAGTAACATTCATAACGATAACCGCATTTGTACCATGACATGGTAGCAGGATTTTTTCATAGGTCAAGGTAAACGTCAATACATCCATGATATCCTTATTTGTATTATACTGTACCTGTAAAACCCAGACAATAAATGTTTTAATCTTCTTTTGACGATATCTGCATTACCTTGTGGATCAACAATTGACAATGTCCATAGCTAAAGGTTAAATATGCCAAAACTAGAAGATAAGAAGAAAAGAGGAGATATTATCACTATGTACAAAATAGTAATGGGAATCAACAAAATTGATAGGGAAGAATTTCTGAGATCTGGTACTTCTCGGGTCAAGAACAAGAGTGTCTAGATATAAGATAACTAAAGAAAGCTGCTGAACTAATATAAGAAAATTCACTATCGCAAACAGCGCATAGGTTCGAATCATCCTTATGGCTCTTACTGATTTTCTCATTGATACATCACGTTAATTTGATTTCTTGGTGCAATATATACACTTTTAATGGTATAAATTTTAAATATTATATTATAAATAAAATATTATAAGGACTGGTTCCAAATCTGCACAGAGAAATAACTACCTAATAGACTAGGAGATAAGGCAGGAAGTGCAAAATAGCTCCATTGAAAAGCAGAGGTACAATAGGCACACTACAGTACTATCAATATTAAGAGCCAAGACTTTTTAACACACTCCCTCTATACATAAGGGGCATAATTTGCTGACCTATCAGGGTGTTTTAAAAGAGAACTTGATAAATGTCTTCAAAGGATACCTGATCAGCTGGGCTGTGATTCATATGATAGACTGTGAGCAGCTGCATCTAACAGCCTGGTTGTCAGACCACCAACCAGAAGGCCTGGTCAGAGACTGGGCCCCAAGGACATTGATTTCCAGAACCATCAAAGGTAGACACAAGGTAGGGTTTGGATCCTGTGATGCCAGATTCTAGGGATTTGATATTGCCTTCAGCTTCCTCAGCTCTGTAGAGACATTCCTGGTCTTCTCGCAGTATTTTGTGCTTTCCCTTTCGTGGTTTGCCCCCTTTGACTGTGAGGTGTGGTGTTGCTGCAAGCCTTCTCAGGTCTTCGCTAATGATGCCTGAGTATTTCAAGTGGTTTTCCAGGGCCTTCAATAGGTGTAGCCTTAGATCCCCCCGCCCTTATTTCAGTGTTGCGGATGCAGGCTCAGTTGTCTTCTGTTCTGCAGGATTATAGCAGAATGAATGACAGCAGGTGTAGACCTCTTTATGTTGGCGTACTTGAATGTAATGAAATGCCCTTTTCTAGTGGGCCCCCATTAGCCCTGCCCTGTTTCCTTCTTCCCTGTTAGATAATTTTTTTGTTTTCATGGGTGGCATCAGAATGAGAGGGGCAGGCTGGCTGAGACCTCAGGGGACTTGGGCTGCTATCTGGTGGTGGTGCATCACAGCCAGGGCATTTATCCTGTGGTAATGACTTTGCTTTGTTTATCTAAGGGTGTCTAATTTTATTCAAGAAGTCATTTTGCCAATCCTATGTTTTCCGGTGGGTTTTCCCCCCAGTTTTGTGGTTGATCTTTTTGGCGCCCCTCCTCCTCCTGCCTTTTAATGTGGGATAGTTGCTGATCGTTGTTCCTGGCTGGTAATGGATGAGCCTCCAAGACCTGTTGTGTTCAAGGGATAAAGCTTGCTGGTATCAGAGTAAAGCTTGGGAAGCATTTCAGGATCCACTGGAAAAGGACATTTCATTATTCAAAACAATACTTGGTTTTTCTCTAGGCTGCTGTCTTCCCATACCATGAGAGGAAAAAATGGGTTAATAATGTAATGTACTACACAGTAAAGTGATGATTTTTTTCTTTCAGATTGATGTCATTACAAAGCTGGTGCATAAAGGTATATTTCATCTTCCTTTTCAAGAGACTAAAACCATTCTGCACCTGATAGTCATCACTTTTGACAAGTAGCACCTCAGAATGAAGGACTGGTTGTGGTTATCAGGTATGATTGCTTAGTTGCTTAGTATTACATACTTGATATAAAAAAATATAAATCAAATATTTCTAAAAGACAGTGATACATACAGTATTTTATTTAAATTTAGAATCATACAAAATCACAGGCAAAAGGGAAGGAAAGCTTGTAGTGCTTTAATATCTTCACTGCACCACTGTTTATACCATTTCAACACCTAGGTGGGCATAAAAAAAATTGTTCCTTCTAATACTGTACTGTATTTTTAAAATGCATTCCCTGATTACAGGGGAAAATAATACAGAAATTGTGACTTGCTTTTGTGGTGGTGAAGCCTGAAAGTCTCGTGATGACATCACAATTTATTTGCACTCATCGAGCAATTACCCCAGGTAGTTGTCCCAAGCCAGCTGTCAGGCAGGAGTTGCCTCGAATATACTTTTTTACATATTTCATTTCGATTTCTTATTAGTCTTTTTTTTTTGGGGGGGGGGGGCCTTTGGCTCCCCGGAGCTATCCAGGCTGCTATGGATATATTTTAGACTTTGCCATCAATGTAAATGGAGTTCTAGGCCTACCGGGGACCACGTGTCAGAAACTTGCCCCCCTCAGAAGAGGCATGAGGAGCAATGGCCTATAGAAACCCCCATGTGGTTGGAAGCATTCTGTGTCTGCCATCGACCCGGTCAGGCACCCAGAATGGTAAGCACCCCAAAACAAACCCCTATTCTGGTTAAGAAGTTGCTACTAAAAGCCGAACTAGTGGTCAGAACTCCCCAAATAAAAACGAGCAAACAAGCCTGACATTACCACGTCGCTGTCTGCGCAGCTCCCCCTCCCTGGGAGGGGGAAGGGGGAGCCCCAGACCCCCAGTTCTTTGGCTGATGTGATTGGCAATGATTGTGTCTCTGGCTTCTGTTTTCCTGTCTTCAAGCTCTGTGCCTTGTGTGGTGCTCATTCTCTTGTTGTGCGGGAGCCTGAACTTTGCCGTGATGGGTCAGGTTTGGCTTTGTTGGCTGTTCTGGTTTCTTCAGGGATGTCCCTCCATCTCTCTCACGATCTCTGGGTTTGGCCTCCGGGTTCCTTGCATCAGCTGCGGCGTCGCCGACTTCTCCTTTGGGTTTTTCGGGGTTCAATGCCTTGGCGCCTACCCGAGCCCTCGCTCGATGTGTCCACGGATACGTTGTCTTTTGGCTGGGGCTTTGCGACCAGTGCTCACCAAACTGGTCAGGGTAGGTGGGGTCCATCCTTCTGTCGGTTCCAGAGCACAGTGTGGGAGTTTGAGGCGGTGTGGATGTCATTTCGGAGGGTTCGAGTCGCTCGTGGATCGACCATCTGGCTCCACACGGACTGCTCCCCAGTGGTTCATTGCCTGTACCGAGGGAGTTCTATGCGGTTCTTTGCTCTTTGGGGCTGGTCGCTTCGGGTGAGTCGTCTGCTGAGTTTTCGGGGTTTGGCTCTCCTGGCCGTTCACATACGGAGGGTGTCCTATGTGCTGGCGGACAGCCTGTCACGGTTCATTCCCTTGTCCGTTGAATGGACGGTTGACGCTGAATCATTCAGTTGGCTCTGCCGGAGGTGGACCTCTTCGTGTCGGAGTGGTCGAGGCATCTCCCAGTATCTGTGGCGCCATTCCCCTACTGCGCGGTCATCCGTGGTGATGCCTTGCGGCAGGACTCGTCGAGGTGGGGTTACCTGTACCTCTTTCACCCGGTTCAGCTGTTGCTCCAGGTCCTGACTCGCTTGGAGACTTCCCAGGGGAGAGTAGTCCTCTTGGCTTCTTGGTGGGCAGCCCAGCCTTGGTTTCAGGCACTGCTTGCTCGTTGTCCGAACCCTGGGGTCTTCCCTCGGCTCCGCCTCTTTCAGCAGATCAGACCAGTCCGTTACATGGCTGGTTCGATCTTCTCCTAGTCTTCGCTTCTCATCTTTCTGACTCGGGTCTATCACCACTTGTATGATAAGCAGGTGTCTTCTTTGATGGTGTCCCACCTGCGTGCTTTGTCTTGGCAGCAGTATGAAGTTTCCTGGCAGTCCTAGTTTCTCTTGTCCCTTCAACGGTTTCCTTCGGTCTCTGTTCAGGTTGTTTTGTCCTTTCGTGGCTCTTCCTGGACTGTCATTTTATACCAAATACTGTCGCCTCTCATCGTATGGTGTTGGCGGAGCCACTGCAGCTTGCGTTCAGCATTGATGTTACTTCTTAACGATTTCGCAAGCTGTCTCAGGCCTTGTTTCACCTCCAGCCTGCTCATGTGACGCCTGAGCTGTCCTGGTCTTTGGATCGGGTACTCTCTTTTGTCTCTTCTCCTCGGTTTATGGTGCCCCCCTTTGGTTCAGGATGGTTTCTCCAACTCTTTTTCTTGTTGGCGTTGGCCTCTGGGGGTCGGGTCAGGGAGCTTCATTTTCTCCTCCAGTGCAAGGGTTTCTGCTCTTTCGGTCCTGGTGATAGGTTTGTTCATTTGCAGCCATCTCCTTCATTTCTGGTGAAGAATGAGACTGCTGCTTTCCGGAGGGGTCCTTGGGTTCCTGATGCTTTGTTGGGTCGCGGGTGCATCATGTGTTATGTCTGGTCGTGGTTCTCCGCTGTTACCTGTGCGTCATGGCCTCTGTAGCCGAGGACACGCTTTGGGTTGACTCGGTTTCCCCTTTGTTCCATAGTTCAGGTCGCCCAGGTTGTCCGCCAGGTTATTCGGTCCAGCCAGTCTGCTGTCTATCCCTGTGCCCACGATGTTCATAAGTTTGCGCTGGCTGCCGTCTTCGGTAACATTTGTGGGGCTGACATTCGGGCGCGGGGTTTTGGAGGTTGGACAGGGTCTTGGCTGCTCGCTACCTTGTTACTGTTCCTGGGGCTGGTCGGGCCTGTGTCGCGTTGGGTTGGCAGTTACAGCCAGTTGTCTTGACTTCGGGTTAAGGAGCGAGTGCCGACCACCTCCCGGTTAAGTCCCTCTTGTTTTTGTCTTTGGGTAAGTAGCTCTGGGGAGCCGAAAGGGCTCCCCCAAAAAACCAGTGTTGTATGTAATGAAATGCCATTTTCTGGGTGAAACCTGGAGGCTCCCCAGCAACACTCCCTCCGGTTGGTGTTTTTTCGCGTTTTTTTGACATCCAGCCTCAGAACTGGGGTGTGGATAGCCAGTGTGAGGGTCTGGTGCTCCCCTTCCGGGGAAGGGGGAGCTGCGCAGACAGTGACGTGGTGACGTCAGGCTTGTTTGCTCGTTTTTATTTGGGGAGTTCTGTCCACGAGTTCGGCTTTCAGTAGCAATTTCTTAACTAGAATACAGGTGTGTTTTGGGGTGCTTACCTTTCTGGGTGCCTGACCCAGTCAATGGCAGACATAGAATGCTTCCAACCACACGGTGGTTTCTATAGGCCATGCTCCTCGTACTTTTCTGAGGAGGGGGCCAGGTTTTGGCTCGTGGTCTGCGGTAGGCCTAGAACTCCATTCACATTGATACCAAAGTCTAATATATCCATATCAGCCTGGATAGCTCTGGGAATCCGGGAAGCCTCCGGGTCTCACCCAGAAAATGGTGTTTCATTACATTCTACGCTGTTTTTTTTTTACGTTAATGATATTCAATAGTGTATCTTTTGAGAAACTTATATATTAAAATGTGTGGAACGTCGAAATAAATATAAATATAATATATTCATGTCATTAAGGTGAATCTATATATACTGTATATAGAACAATACAATACTTTATTTTTGGTGTTATTATACTGTATACACACTTTATATGTACAGTAACTACGAACATTTTCATGCGCGATTTTGAACCGCTAAGCTGTTTTGATGGGTGTGATAATTTCATAACGCGGCAAAGAGTTCAGCCTTGCTCTGCATGTTTTGCATAAAATTGTAACTGCAAGCATTGAATGTTATGTGTACTGGCAAGATATGCTCCTCTCCCACCTAATTGGAGTTATAGTACTCAACTTGTACATAGTCTAGATGCCCTTAGTTTTGTTTCGTCGCATTTAAGAGGAGGCAAGAAGCCATGATTTTATGTTATTTCAGTTACAAGTTTGGTAGAGGGGAGACGAAGCCTAGCCTGGGAAGACAAGATGGCTGACCCAACCAGATCCAGATAAGATCAGTTCCCACCGAGAAGAAACTGGAAGTTAAGATACTGGGTCTCTCGGATGTAGAGATGGTGATTGGCTGGGTGTTGGAGGCGTGACCAATGGAAGACTGCCCTGATGTTACATGATATAGCCACCTGAGGCTGATGTTGCCCAGATGTTACTATGGTCTGGGTCATTGTTCGAACAAAATGTACAGCTCGTCACTCCAGCAATAGTCTAAACTGCGAGATGGACGTCTAGACATACAGTAATTGAGGTTGAGAGCAGAGGAGATACCGTGCAACTACCTGGGAGGAATTTGGGAGTTTTGAAGCACGAGAAGCAGGCAAGAGTGACTGAAGCACCATGGTCTACTTATCATATAGGAAAGCAGTGTTGGAAAGTCAGAGGAAGAACCTGCAAGCCTTCCCTGGATTTGGTGTGACCTGAAGAAGACAGAGGTAGTCCTGGTCAATGTTCTTCTGGCAGCAAGGAAGCCCTTGTGAGGAGTGGCCACCAGATACAGCATCCTGCTATGGAAGATGAGTAGAGCAGTGTGGGGAGCGACAGGAATCTGGGACCCTGGTTGGCTCATGAGGCAACTTGTCATGTCAAGAAAACTCCAGTAAAAAGGAAGTGAGTACCTGTCGGACCAGAGCAGTACCAATTTTGGCCATCAGTGAGGCCTGCAGTCATTTGATTCATTGTGGGAACTGAAAAAAAGGAGGTCTACTGCAGTGACACCACTGAGGACATGGAAGGGGATCATTAGAAGGCAAGAGGACAGCTGGGTGATCAGCTACCAACCACAACAGGCTGCTGTAACAGAAGCAACTAGTCTACAGTTTATTAAAAGTAGAAGGTAGATCCACCCCCCACCCCCACCATTTCGCTTGTGTTAGGATGATTATAGTGTTATTTCAGTGATTATGGAATTACTGTTCTTTTCTTATTGCTATCAAGTACTTGCAGATATACTTAAATATGCTATTATTCTAGAAAACTATGAGCTTATCCAGAAGGCCAGGGCAATCATTTATAAGAGAGAGTATCGTTATATTAATAAATTCGGTGAGAGAGACTTGGTAAAGAAGATAAATTTGAATCTGGTGTATTTTTCTTGTTTGAGTACTTGCCTAGATGAGTTATATATATTTAAATTATAGTTTACTCATTAATATCCTGCATTGACATTTGGTCTACTATCTGTGCGTGGACTATGAAGTTTCTGAATTTGTGCTAGAGGAAGCTATAATTTTGCAGTAAAGATAGTTTTGATGTGTTGCCAATTGCATTCAAATTTCGCCGAGTATTGACAGAATTAAACTGTTTTGGTTTGGTGTCATTTCATTTTGTTGGCCTCAAGTGGGGGTATATTTGATTCAGTAAATTTTTGTATATTTTATTATTATGTCTGGTGTTATCCCACCTTCACTTACTAATTGTTTGCCTGAGGCCATGAGTAAATATGATTATAACCAATTAACCTTAAACTGACACTTTAGATCACTGAATGATAGGAGATTATCTGGTGGCTGCAGGTGAGCCTGCCAGATTGGCGACCTTAAAAGACGGTTTTTGCCTGCCGGGGACCACGAGCCAGAACCTGGCCCCCTCAGAGAGGCACAAGGAGCAATGGCCTGTAGAAATCCCCATGTGGTTGGAAGCATTCCATTTCTGCCATCTACTGGGTCAGACACCCAGAAAGGTAGGCGTCCCAAAACAGACTCCACCTGGTTAAAAATTGCTACCGAAAACCAAACTATCAAGCAGAACTCCTCAATTCGAAAAAAAGCATTACGTCACAACCGCCACCGTGCCGCTATCTGCGCAGCTCCTTCTCCCCGGGAGGGGGAAGGGGGAGCTCCAGACTCCCGCACCAGCCATCCAACCCCAGTTCTGAGGCTGATGTGTTGAGTGGCGGTTGTTCAACTCTGGCTCCTGTCTCTGCAGTACTGTGCCCTTGTGGTGTTGTTCTGCTGTGTTGTGGTGTGTGGGCCAGGAGTAATTCACTGAGTACTGGGGCTGCATGTGCCTATGTCCATCTTCCCTAGGTGCTCTGTAAGTGCTGCCCTTGCAGCTTGGGGCTATCTTCCACAAGTCATTCGGGGACTACCTCTGTACTGATCTTTTGCTGCTCGGTGATTGCCCGCCCTTGGAGTCAGTTGAGTTTGTCATAGCCGCTGTTTGACCTTGGGTAGGAGGTAGTATCGTCGCTGGTAGGGCCGCAAGGTACTGTGCAGCTTGTCTCCCATTATCACAGCGGCTGGTTCTATTCCTTCTGGAGATGTCGTGCTTTTGCGGGGGTTTTCTTTTTCTTTTTGTTTGTTGCCTGGTGGGGATCTGCCCCTTGGTTATTATCCACCCTCTGTTAGTCTGGTGGTTCCCCACTAAGTCCCTGTGATTGTACATGTCGAAGGGGCTCAGCTTTAATTATTCTCTTGGTAATTTGGGCCAACCGGTTGGCAGTACTTTGCCTGGGCTTCCCTTAACCCTTAAGTGCGCATCACGTCATATGACGTGTTGGACGTTGTTCCAGTCAACTGCGCATCACGTCATATGACGTGTTGGAGTACTACGCAAGATTTAAACGGCCCGCGGATACACGGGGTTCACCACACCTTCATCAGGGCTCTTGTAAACAGACGTAATTTAAAAAAAAAATCGTGGGCCAAACTCCCGGGTGTTATTGGCCTCAGTATTGAGTGAGCAACCAAGCCTGACGCACGCAGCATGAGCTAACAGCACTGCTGTTCAGCTTGTGACCACAACATCGCCTAAAAATGCCAAAATATACTTGTTCATGCTATTATGTAGCGATGATGACATTACAGAAGACCCCTGACTGATAAAACTGACCAGGGTTCTGATAATAGCAGGATTGTGGTGATATTTAGCGCTGTGTGCCATGGAGGGAGGAGTAATGCTGTGGGAGGGAGGGTGGTGGCGATGTCTTCTGACTGTGTGTGGCCACCTTTTATTGACTGCACTCACCATACCAGCTTAGTGGTTCGCTATGGTGAACACAAATGTAGATACGTACTTATATATAACGTGTGTATAGAGGGTATAAACAGCAAGAGAAGGTTGGGAGCCGCCATTTTGGTGAGGGCGGTGGCGTCGTCTGCACGACGCCAACGAGCAGACAACGGTGTTGTTTACTGGTTACCACGATGGTCTTTGGGCACCATACCAGTTTATTTGTACAAGTATGGTGAATAAAACAGGTAGATATTTATATATAATGTGTGTATACAGCGTAATAACACCACACAGTATTGTTGGAGGAGAAATATTAGTGCGTCTGGCCTTGAGGGCGGCAGCCATCAGCTGACTGTGTGAGGTCCTACGTCTTTGTACCTTTACTCACCATACAAGCCATGTTCACCTTGTACAGTTATGGTGAACAAAACATGTAGATACTTATATATAACGTCTGTATATAGTGAATTATAGCAAAAACAGTATTGTGGGAGGAGAATGTGGGCGAGTCAGATAACTTGAGGGAGGGCGGGAGTGGCTGGCTGGTACACGGCAGTCACTCCTCGTTACTTTTTGACTCATAATAGCTACTTAGTGGTTCGTTATAGTGAACAAAACATGCAGATACTTATATATAACCTGTGCTTATAGTGTAATAACCAACAAAGTATTTGTTCACTGATTGATGAACATAATTGAATCAACAATATGCACACCATATTTTTGAGTACAGCAATGATTCACTCATTTTATTATATAAATATATCAAACTACAAACTATTGAATAATATTACAGCAAAAAAACTATGAAAAATCAATCAGAGACATTGAAATAATTAGGTAATTATCTCTTTGTGGCAACTCTGGCCTGACAGCTGGCGAGCAACAGACCGCCTGGGACGCACGCTGAGTCAGCGCCTATTTTTTTGGCAGACTTCCCTGCCCTATAGCGGGCAATATATGCCACTTACGATTTTTTTATTATTTTTCCCGTGATCAGTGAACACAAATTAACAGGTTAGGAAGAAAAAAAAATTTTTTGTTTTTTTCAAAATTACATGCGCCTGTGGGGAAGAAAGGATATTATACCCCTAGCATGTTAAGGGTTAACAGTCAGCCTAAGGGTCCTGGAAAACCCCATTGGGTCTCATTGGACCTATGGACGCATCCTCTGGGTTCCAGCCTGCCGAGTGCGGGGTTGATGGTTGGTCTGTCCCCCGTGTCTCAGGGTGACACTCACCTGTTTCGCCTCCATCATGCTGCCTGCTGGGTTAATGACAACTTTGACCCGGAGTCTTGAGAGTCTTGTTCCTTGATTGTGCTCCAGTTTACCCATTCTGCTGATATTGATGTTCAAGTACGGGCGGCTTCAGCTTTACATGTACGGTATTGGTTGCTGCAGCGCGCTAAGTTGGTTGCTCACCTGGATGTTCCAGGGCTGTCCCGTTTGGGTTATAGGGACCCGGACTTGAGGGCATTAGTCGCATGGACTTTGGTTTCATCCGCACTCCCGAGTCCTTTCCAGGTTGGTGTAGTTCGTCCTGCATTCCCCCCCACCCCGCTCCCGGCTCCTAAATGTCTGAGGGTTTCTGTGTTTGGGCAGGGTTTAGATGGAAAGTGAGTCCCGGGGGCTGCCTTATCCGGATTGACGACGGAGGCATTTGAGCTTGTTCCTCCTGCATAAGATTCTGGGTCTTACCAGCAGACCCCCATCTTTTCTGCTTTTCTCCTGGACTTAGCCTTTTCTATGGGGGCTGAGGGTGTGGAGGATGGCTCTGCCACTGGGGCCTGGCTTGGAAGCTTCCTTTGCTGGTGAGGAGTCACCCTAAAGGGCTTTGATCCCGCTTGGGTTTTGGTGCCCTCATTGTGGGGTTTATTGTTGCAGGGCGAGGTTTTTTTTTTATCCCCATTCCCTGTACGAGTTTGATTTGGGGTCAGCTCCTCACCAGGTTTGGTTCCGGGTTCCCTTGTGTTCCTCGGCTGCCTCTTTCCGGAGGTTTTCTCCCTCTTGCATCCCGCCTAAGGAGGTTCAGGAAGCTCTTGCAACTTACCTCCTGCAAGACCCAAATTTTGTCTCTGTGATGGATCCGTCCTTGTTTGAGTATGGTTCTTCATCCCCATATTGGGTGTGTGATGAGGTTCCGGAGTCTTCCTGACATGCAGACTGCCCTTTCTTTTCACAGGCAGCGTGGCATGGTTTTTTTCAGACCTGCACGCTCAAATGGCGGGAGGCTGCTACCGTTCTGCAGGTTTGAGGGGCTATTTTCAGTGCCTTAATGCGTGCTTGTTTGCCCCTGTGCTTCCTAGGGATGTTGGGCCTTGTTCAGCTGCACATGCCGGTTCCCACCCTTTTGGCATCTTTGGTAACCGAGGATTTGCATGCTCGGGGTAATTTGGCCTTGGTCTTGCACTTTGTTTTCCCTTCTCGAGTGGTCCTTGGACTGGCTTGGGGAGGATGTGAAGGCGTTGCATGCCAGGCTTTCGTCGGGAGTGGTGTCCTCGGCAGCTAAGGGGTTGGCTGCACTGTTGAAGCTGTTTGAGTTGATTCTCCAGATGGTTAGGTTAGACTTGGGGGCATTGGTTGCTTCACCCTTGGGTTGGTCCGCCCCCCTGGATCCTTCCCTGCTGTTGTGGTTCCTCTCCTCCCCCTCCCCTTGCTGCTGGGTCCCTAATGTCTGTGGGTTTCAGAGTCGGGGCAGGGTTTAGTTGGGGATGAGACTCGGGCTGCCCCAGGGGCTGCCCCATTCGTTGCGGGGACAGAGGCCTTTGAGCCAGCTCCTCCCAACGAAGCTTCTGGGCATTACCAGCAAGCACCCTTCTTGTTGCCTTTCCCTTGGACTCTGCCTTTCTTCTAGGGTGGCGGGCGGCTTTGCCTCCGGGGCCTCTGTTAGAGTTCCTGGGCCTGTGGGGGAAGTCTGCTAGCAGCTCTGGGGCTGTTTGCCCCTGCTTGGGCTTTGTGCCTTCTGCCTTCCCTCTTCCCATCTGCTTTGTTTGCCACATTTGCAGGCATGGTTTTGGTTCCTTTGCATCAGCCACGTTTCCTTTTGTTTTGGTGGCCATTTTCTTTTCTTCGGGCACTTCCCCGTCTGGCTGCCAGGGCGGCACTGCAGTTTGTTTGCTTACATGTGCCTGGGAGTGTGCTCTCGTGTTTTGGGGGCATTTCTGTTGAGAGCCCCTTCGGCTTCCCGGAGCTATACAGGGCTGATGTGTATATATTAGACCATAGCAACAGTCAATCGATGGAGTTTTAGGCTTACCCGGAACCAGCGCCAGAACCTGGACCCCTCAGAGAGGCATGAGGAGCAATGGCTTATAGACACCTCCCATGTAGTTGGAAGCAGTCTATATCTGTTATCTACCAGGTCAGGCACCCAAAAAAGGTAGGAATCCCAAAACAAACTACAGCTGGTGAAAAATTGGTAATAGAAAGCCAAATGAGCAAATATAACTCCCCAATCAGAAAACAAGCAAACAAACATTGCATCACCACAGCTGCCGCGCCGCTGTCTGCGACCTCCCGCGCTGGCTACCCAACCCTAGTTCAGTGGCTGTTGTTTTGTTTTGCCTGGTGGTGGTCTGTCTGGTGTGGCTGTAGAACCACTTGTATGATTTTGGTGGCCCTCTGCTAGGTCCCTGTGATTGCACACTTCACAGGAGTTCAGCTTATAGTTTGTTTGCTTGGTAGCTCTGGGATGACAGGTTAGCAGTACCCTGCCTGGGCTTCCCTTAGCAGTCAGCCTAAGGGCCCTGGAAAGCCCCGTTGGGGCTCATTGGTCCGATGGAGGAGACTTCCGAGTCCCACCTCGCTTTGTGTGAGTTTGAAGGTTGCTCTGTCCCCTTGTCTCAGGGTGACATTCACCGCCTTTGCCTCCGCCATGCTGCCTGTTGGGTCGATGACACTTTTGACCCGATGTCTTGTGAGTGGTGTTCCTTTCATGTACTCCAGTTCACCCAGTCCGATAATACTGTTGATAGGGTGCAGGCAGCATCTGCGTTGCATGCGCAGTTTAGGTTGCTGCAACGCTCTAGGTTAATTGCCTTTCTGGGATGCCCTGCTTTGGTTATAAGGACCTGGACTTGGGGGGTTGTTAGTCACTTCAACTCTGGTTTTGTCCGTGCCCCCCCCTTGTCGCTACCCCACTGCAACACCCCCCCCCCCCCCCCATAAAAAAATCTGAGGGTTTGGAGTCGGGGCACAGTTTACTTGGTGGTGAGACTCGTGTGGCTTTGGAGACTGCCCCTTCCGGATTGGCGGCGGAGGCATTTGAGCCTGTTCCTCCTGTCAGGGGTTTTGTGTCCAGTGGTCCCCCTTCATTCCCGCTTTTCTGGTGGACTCTGCTTTTTCCCTAGAGGCAGAGGGTTTGGAGGATGGTTCAGCCCCGGGTCCTGACATGAAGGATCCCCAGGCTGGGGAGGAGTTGACTGGGGGGGGTCTTGGGCCCCGTTTGACCCTGCATGGGTGTTGGTACCCTCAGTGTGGGGCTTGTTGTTACAGATGGAGGGGTTTTCCTATCCCCCCCTCCCTGCATGATTTTGATATGGGTTCGACTCCTCCCCGGGTTTGGTTTCAGGTTCCGTTGGGTTCCTCCATTTCCTCGGGTTCCTCTGTTCCCTCATTCCGGAGGTTTCGTCTTCCTGCATCCTGCTGAGGGAGGTGCGGGAGGCCCTTGTGGCTTACGTTCTGCGAGACCCGGATTACACCTCAATAATTGATTCTTCATCTTTTGAGTTTGGCTCCTCTTTTCCTTACTGGGTGCATTACGAGGTGCCAGAGTCTTCCTGGCCGGCAGACTGCCCTTTCATTTGGTTGGGGGCTTGGCATGCGTTCTGTCAGACCAGCTCGCTTGAATTGTTAAGAGTTGACTATGGTCATTCAGAGTTACCTGGGGGGGCGAGTTTGAGCACCTCAGTACGTACTTCTTCGCCCCAGTGTTCCTCGTGATATTGGCCTGGTGCAGCTTCACGTGAGGGTTCCCTCCCTTTCGGTGTATGGCGGCCGAGGATTTACGTGCTCGTGGGCATTTGGCTTTGGTCTTGCGCTTCTTTTCCCTGCTGGATCTGTCTTCGGACTGGCTCGAGAAGGATGTGGAGGAGCTAGGTTCCGAGCCGGTGTCCGGTGCTCTTGCTTCGGCAGCTCGAGCATCGGCTGCCTCGTTGAAGTTGTTTGCACCGATTCTGAAGGAGGCGGTGTGTCTGTTCTTTGCTTCTCGCCTCGCGTGGTGACAAACAGTGCTCGTCCACTCTTTGGAATCTGCTTGAACCCTGGCTCTTAGATTTTTGTCCCCTTTCTGTGGGGAGCCCCCATGGCTCCCTGGAGCTTATCAGGCTAATGTACTTTATATTAGACCAGAACATTAGCTATGGAGTTCAGACCTACCAGGGACCAGAGCCGGAACCTGGCGCCTTCAGAGAGGTTTCAGGGAGCAATGGCCCTGACAAATCCTTATCTGCCATCTACCGGGGTTAGGCACCCAGAAAGGTAGGCATAACAAAACAAACCCCACATGGTAAGAAACTAAAACAAAACAAAAAGCGAGCAGAGGTAGAAACTCCTTACAATCCCAAGAAAACAAGCAAACATCACACTTTATTGCTGTGCCGCTTGTTTGTGCAGCTCTCCCCTCCTGAGAGGGAGAGGGGGGCCCAGACCTCACCTCTGCTGTCTTGTTGTGGTGTGTGGTGGCCAGGAGTACCTCATCAGTGCTGGGGCTACATGAACTTAGGGGATTCCTTCTCTAAGCGCCTTGTGAGTACTGCCCCTGTGTGTGTAAGGGTTATCTTTCCCTGCAGCATTCGGGAACCGCTCTCGTAGGGGTTCTTGCTGCTCAGCATTTGCCTTGCCCTTGGGGCCAGCTGGGGCTTGGGGCCCTTGTTTGGCCTTGGGTAGGGAGTGGTGTTGTGCTGGTTAGGGCATCAAGGTGTTGCGCGAACTAGTCCTAGTCGCGCTAGGTTGGTTTCCCACCCAGATGCCCCGCGGCTGCCCCGCTTTGGTTTAAGGGACCAAGGGACCCGGACCTGGGGGCGTTAGTCGCTTCCCCTTTGGCTCCTTCCGCGCTACCTGGTCCTTCCCCTGATGTTCGTCCTCCACTTCCGCCCCTGTGACCGCCTCACAAACGTCTGAGGGTTTTGGATTCGGCACAGGGTTTAGTTGGTGATGAGACTCGGGTGGCTTCGCGGGCTGCCCCATTCGGGTCAAGAGACGGAGGCATTTGAGCCGGTTCCTCCTGCCGAGGCTTCTGGGTCCCACCAGCAGGCCCCCCTTATCTGCCATTTGCCTTCTCTTCAGGGGTAGAGGGTTTGGAGGACAGCTCTGCCCATGGTCCTGACTTGGGGGATCTCAGGGCTGGGAAGGAGTCGACCTGGGGGCTATGGGTCCCCTTTGACCTCGCTTGGGTGCTTTTGCCTTTCTCGAGAGGCTTATTGTTGCAGGGGGAGGGGTTTTCTTACCCCCCTTCCCTGTATGAGTATGATTTTGTTTGGCTCCTCCCCATGTTCGGTTCTAGGCCCATTTGGGTACCTGGGCCCCATCTTTCCAGAGGTTTTCTATTTCTCGTATCTCCACGAAGGAGGTTCGGGAGGTTCTTGCTGCATACCTCTCGCGAGACCCGGTTTATGCCTCTGCGATCGATCCGTCCTCTTTTGAGTTCGGTTCTTCTTCCCGGTTTTGGGTGCGTTTGGAGGTTCCGGCGTCTTCCTGGCTGGCAGACTGCCCATTCTTTTCATTGGGGACGTGGCGTGGGTTCTGTTGACCTGCACGCGTGATTGGCGTGAAAATTCTACAGTTCTGCAGGTTTACCTGGGGATCGAGTTTGAACACCTTAATGCGTGCTTATTTGCCCCCTGTGCTTTCTCTGGATGTCGGCCTTTTACAGCTTCACATGTAGATTCCTTCTCTTTCGGCATCGTTGGATGCGGAGGATTTGTGCGCCCGTAGGCATTTGGCTTTGGTCTTACGTTTCTTTTCCCTTCTTGAGCTGTCTTCTGCCTGGCTTGAGGAGCATATGGAGGTGTTGAGTGCCGGTCCTTCATCTGGGGTGCTGACTTCGGCAGCTAGAGCGTCGGCTGCACTGTTGAAGCTCTTTGAGCCTATCCTGAAGGAGGCAGTGTCTCTGTGTTTTGCTTCTCGCCTGAGGCTGTGCTCGCCCTCTCTTTGGAATCTGCCTGAGCCTTGGCTCTTAGGTTATCGTCTCTGTTTTGTCCGTTGCTGTTTGCAGAGGCTGCGGTCTTGCAGTTTCTGCAAGCAGCTTTGTCTAGTTGTCGAACTTGTTGGTTCTCCAGGGTGGTCGTTCTTGGCCATCATGGAGGAGTCGTGCCAGGGTTTAGGGTTCTGCTGGTCGAAGTGGGCCATTGGTGCCAGTTTCTGAGCCGGGGTTTCCTTTGGTGCCAGCGTCGTCTGGTCGGTGCGGTGATCGCCCTGTTTGGCGCTTGGTTTCTCATAAGGGGCGTCGGCCCTTTTGCGGTTCACCCCGTTAACAGGGCGAGAGGGGGGGGGAGGATCGCTCTGTTTGCCCACGCTTGGTCCCATGATTTGTGGGCCTTTTCGGTCATGTTATCCCGCCTGCAGTGACATTGGGTGGCTCATCCTCCTTTCGGGGGTTTGTGTCTAGCAGGGCAGGTTTCTTCTGCGCTTCGTCAAATCATCTTGCAGTGGGTGCGCTTGGGTATGGTCGAAACGACCCCATTCCTCAGGTGGGTTTCCCACTTGTTTCCAGTGCCGAAACAGGACTGTGGGGATCTGTGGTTCATTCTGGACTTGTCCAGTCTGAACCCCTGGATTCCTTGCCCCTCTTTTCAATTGACTACTGTCTCAGGTCCGGCTTCAGTTGGAGCTGGGTGCCTGGATGGTGTGGTGTCCCTGGACCTCAAGGAAGCTTACCGCTCCTTGCCGCTTTTGTTGCCTCCCTTTTGGCCTGAATCTGGCACCTCATGTTTTCACGTGTCTTACCCGGGTTGTGGTGACCCCGTCTGCATCTGCTAGGGATTCGGGTTTTGGCCTACCTCGATGACTGGCTGGTGTGGGCTCCCAGTCGGTTAGCTTGTCTGCTCGCCAGGGATATGGTTCTTTCCCAGTGCGTCAGGTTCGGGTTCTTGGTGAACTGGAGGAAGTTCTGGTTCCGTCCCAGGTTCGGACCTGGCTGGGTCTTGTTTGGGATTCTCGGACCGCTTCCTTATCTCTCCCTCTAGAGGCATTACTGCAGCTGTGGTCCCACCGTCGGCTTTTTCTGAGGGGGTACTGGGTCACTCGGCGGTTGCTCGAGTGGTTGTGCGGGAGTCTGAACTTCGCCGTGCTGGTCTACCCGCCAGGTTGGGTTTGGCTTTGGCGTCTGTTTTAGTTCCTTCAGGGACACCCTTTCTGCCTCTCTCGCGATCGTTGGGTTCGTCCTCCGGGGCCCTTGTGTCGGTTGCTGCATCGCCGGCTTCCTCTTAGGGGTTTTCGGGGTTTGGTGCCTTGGCACCTTCCCGTGCCTTCGCCTGACATGTTTATGGGCGCATCGTCTCTTTGGCTGGGGCATTGTGAGCAGTGCTCACCATGCTGGCCAGGGACGGTGGGGTCCGTCCTTCCGACACACAGCACAGTTCGGGAGTTCGCAGCAGTCTGGTTCGCGCTTCGGAGGGTTCGGGTCGCTCGGGGTTCGCCCATCCGGCTCCATTTGGATTGTTATCCGGTGGTTCATTGCCTGAACTGTGGGAGTTCTCTTCGGTCCTTGCCTCTTTGGGGTTGGTCCCTTCGAGTGATTTGTCTGCTGAATTCTCGGGGTTTAGCTCTCCATGCAGTTCATATCCGGGGAGTGTCCAACGTCCCGGTGGACAGCCTGTCACGCTTCATACCCCTGTCCATGGAATGGAAGGTCGACAATGACTCGTTTTGTTGGATCTGCCAGATGTACGGACTCCCGGACATAAACCTCTTCGCGTTGTCTCCTGGAGGGCCAGTAAGGGATTCTTGGTGAGATTCTTAGGGCTTTTTCTACACCAGCACACAAGTTCCATGGAGCTGCTGAGCGCCCACCTTAAATAAAAATGGCATTTCATTACATTCAAAGCTTGAATTTGCATATTGTTTTCTTATGTAACACACTTTTAATTTTTTTCAGCTGTAGTGCTATTGGGACTGTTCGTTTTAGGATTATGCTGGGTCTTCTTCTGGAAATACTGTCCTTGTCGAGAGAGCGGGTATGTATCTTGATGAAAAATCAGTTTCTTACCATAGTGCTGTTATATCTTTTCATATTTAAAAAATATGAAAAGTTATTGATGTGGTTATTGATGTGGTTTTTATGGCAATTGATTTTTTCCATTGAAAGTGCAAACTTGGAATGCAAAAATAATCTGGGGGTCATAGTAAGTGTGGATTTTAAGTAAAAAAAAAAAGATCAATGTACAGGTGTAAATGTTAAAAATAAGGAAATTATTAGCATTACATAGTATTAATACATCTAATTTTATTCTTAATTTTTATCTTGCACTTGTTAGGCCCATTTAGATTATTCATTTCAGTCTTAAGCTCTGATGGACATAAATTTCCTTAAACAGGTTCAGTGAAGGATGACAAAGTTAATTCCATAAATTAGAAACCTCCTTTATGCAAATAAAACAAAAAATCTTAATGTACATTCTCTATGAAGGTAGAGCTAGGAGGGACATAGTGAAGTGTGCAAATGGATGAAAGGACATAACAAGAGGGATATTAATAATGTATTAAATATATATCAACACAAAATAATGGATGCAAAATTGATAAGTTAAGATTAAAAAAAAGACCTGGGAAGATACTGGTTTGGAAATAAGGTTGTTGATATATGGAACAATGTACTAGGTTATATAATAGATGTTGGATCACTTGAGTGTTTTAAGTGAAGGTTAAACATACATACATACATACATACATACATACATACATACATACATACATACATACATACATACATACATACATACATACATACATACACCTGAGGACCACATAAAGAATATTGTGCAAGGAGCCTATGCTATGCTTTCTAACTTCAGAATTGCATTTAAATACATGGATGGCGATATACTAAAGAAATTGTTCATGACTTTTGTTAGGCCAAAGCTAGAATATGCAGCTGTTGTGTGGTGCCCATATCTTAAGAAGCACATCAACAAACTGGAAAAGGTGCAAAGACATGCTACTAAGTGGCTCCCAGAACTGAAGGGCAAGAGCTACGAGGAGAGGTTAGAAGCATTAAATATGCCAAAACTAGAAGACAGAAGAAAAAGAGGTGATATGATCACTACATACAAAATAGTAACAGGAATTGACAAAATCGACAGGGAAGACTTCCTGAGACCTGGAACTTCAAGAACAAGAGGTCATAGATTTAAACTAGCTGAACACAGATGCCGAAGAAATATAAGAAAATTCACCTTCGCAAATAGAGTGGTAGACGGTTGGAACAAGTTAAGTGAGAAGGTGGTGGAGGCCAAGACCGTCAGTAATTTCAAAGCGTTATATGACAAAGAGTGCTGGGAAGACGGGACACCACGAGCGTAGCTCTCATCCTGTAACTACACTTAGGTAATTACACTTAGGTAATTACATACATACATACATACATACATACATACATACATACATACATACATACATACATACATACATATATACATACATACATACATACATACATATATACATACATATATACATACATATATACATACATATATACATACATATATACATACATATATATATACATATATACATATATATATACATATATACATACATATATACATACATATATATATACATATATATATACATATATATATACATATATATATACATATATATATACATATATATATACATATATATATACATATATATATACATATATACATACATATATATATACATATATATATACATATATATATACATATATATATACATATATATATACATATATATATACATATATATATATATATATATATATATATATATATATATATATATATATATATATATATATATATATATATATATATATATATATATATATACAGTGGTACCTTGCATAACGAATTTAATCCGTTCCATGTTCGTCATGTGAAACGGACGTCATACAAAACGAGTGTCCCCCATGTAACCAGTGTGATGCACTGTGTTTATTGTGAAATTTCCCCAGTGTGCATGACATCAAATGTTCCCCAAAATATAATTTTTCTTTGTAAAATGATAAATTACCGTCCCTGAACATGTCTATGTAGAAATAATTACCAAATTCCACTTACTTTGGCTGTGAGGGCGTGGACAAGGTGTGCTGTGACGTCATCAGGGGCTGGTCGCCGGTGTGTGAAGCTCCCAGACACGGTCGCGCAGGCCATTCAAGCACCGCGTGTTGCCACAAATATATTTTCAAATATTTTTTCTATGCATTTCCCATGCGGTTTTATTTGTTTCTTTTATCGTATATGATGCATATTTGTGACCTTTACAATATGTATACAGTAGAATGTTCATAATTTTCCATGAAACTGTGATACATGTGTCAGTAATGTGTCCACAATAAATGTTTATTGTCACAATATTACGTGGTAAAAATTCACTAATATTACAATATGTACAGTTTTACATACTATTTACACAGTAACACACTGTATTACACACTCAGTACTTTGGAGGTGCATAATAGTCAACGAAGTAGTCCATGGTACACAGCGCGACTTTGCTCTCCTTGCACCAGCTACAGATAGATTTTTGTTTCCTGTTTCATCGTTATGTGTGCTTGCAAATAATGCACTCGCGTGCACTCTTGGCTTTAGTACTTGTAGGTGGTATGTAGCCAAGCTTGTAAAGCATAAAGTAGTATTGAAACGATTATAGGAAAAGCTCAATTTGTAAGGTAGTCTTGAAAAGATCGCTTTGTAAGGTCCCACACAGGAAGAGATTCAGCTAGCCTCAAAGAGTGTCCATCAGTCAGGAAGAGATTCAGCTAGCCTCAAAGAGTGCCCATCAGTCAGGAAAAGATTCAGGTATTCTTGAAAATATCAATGAACACCACCACCATGGAAGCCGCTAACACTGTTAATCTATGCTACTTGTATCAGATGCATCATCACTGAACGCAGAAAACAATTCATCTATGTATCATCTATATACATTAGAAATGGCAAGGGTGGGGCTCAAAGCTACACCTGGATACGCTTGCTGTATCATCCTCATAGGTGCTGTATCACTGGCATCCGACCGTTGTGTTAAGCCCTTATTGCGCCTAGCTTCACCAATGTTATGACTCTTATGTTCTTCAAACAAAAGGGTCTGAATTGCACCGACTGAGCACAGTCTTTCAACACCGTGTGGGACAGGTGTTTGAGAGCCAGAGGCACGTGTGCCACAAATGGTTGCTCACGCAGTACTAACCCAGCCAGCAGCCCTTGTCTTTCATATTCGTTATGGCAAAAGGTTCGTTCAGTGTTTGTTGGGTAGGCTGCTCCATTATGACAATCTTTCTTTGTTTCAAATGTGTTCCATTTGTTTTGTATTTGTTACTTACGTCTCAATAATGGAGCAGCCTACCCGACAAACACTGAACGAACCTTTATGACATTTATCCATTTTTCAAATTGTTTCAACAGTTCTTTTATTTTTCGTTTTTATTTTTTTTTAACAAACATGGAGCAGCCGACCTGTAGACCACCGAACGAACGTTTTTGACATTTGTACTGGTTTTCAAAATTCTTCATTTTTTTATTATTTACGTTTTTTGTATGTAAGAAACATGGAGCAGCCTACCTGCCGACCACCGAACGAACCTTTTGCTATAAGACAAATGAAAAATAAATATTGAACACATTTGAAGAAAGGAAAATGTCATAATGTTTTATTCAGTGTATGTAAGGTAGGCTTCTCCATTATTGAGACGCAAATGACAAATAAAAAACAAATGGAACACATTTGAAACAAAGAAAGATTGTTATAATGGAGCAGCCTACCTGCCGAACACCGAACGAACTTTTTTGACATTTGTTGTATATCAGACATTTCATTTCTTTTTTCCTACAAAAATGTCAATGCTTTGCAACATCTCAGCAGTCACCCTTTTATATCCCAGCATCATTAGCATCTTTAAACAAGAACAACATAATTTATGTGCATCGTCGGAGGCGTCTAAGAATGTGCAAGCAGCAGCGCGACCCCACCATGTGGTGTTGACGTTACTCAAACCAGCGTTCGTCATACGGGACGATTTGACGTCGATCGGGCCGTTCGTTACCCAAAATATTCGTCTTTTGGGGCAATCGTTATGCGAGGTACCACTGTATATATATATATATATATATATATATATATATATATATATATATATATATATATATATATATATATATATATATATATATATATATATATATATATATATATATATATATATATGACAATGTCAGACCACGGAGGAAAAATGAAACAGGAATTTCCTGTTTCCTCCTTCTGAAGATGTATTAATATACGAAAGTACTTAAGGAAATTCCTGTTTCATTTTTCCTCCGTGGTCTGACATTGTCACATTTTTAAATCACGTGTTTATTTTCGTGATATACACACACACACATATATATATATATATATATATATATATTAGTATATTTTGGTAGCAGTCTTTCCTGTAGACATATATTATTAAATATGACCGAAAAAGTAAGATTAATAATTCTAACACGAATTTTCTCAATCTTTCGTACATTTCTTTTCACTGTTGGAGGTAAATCAAAAATCAATTCTCCAAAATTAATTTTTATTTCTAGTCTGACGCGACACGAGCACGTTTCGTAAAACTTATTACATTTTCAAAGACTTTAGTTCACAAATACACAACTGAATAGAACTTACGCATCTCCGATTTTATATCTACATTTGAGTGAGGTGGAAGGGGTGATGTGGCATTAACACAAGACAGAACAAGAGGTGGCATTAATAGGGTATTAATTTCATCAACACAAGACAGAACACGAAACAATGGGTATTGAATAGAAGTGTTTGTAGAAAGCCTATTGGTCCATATTTCTTGATGCTTCTATATTGGAGCGGAGTCTTGAGGTGGGTAGAATATAGTTGTGTAATAATTGGCTGTTGATTGCTGGTGTTGACTTCTTGATGTGTAGTACCTCGCAAACGTCAAGCCGCCTGCTATCGCTGTATCTATCGATGATTTCTGTGTTGTTTACTAGGATTTCTCTGGCGATGGTTTGGTTGTGGGAAGAGATTATATGTTCCTTAATGGAGCCCTGTTGCTTATGCATCGTTAAACGCCTCGAAAGAGATGTTGTTGTCTTGCCTATATACTGGGTTTTTTGGAGCTTACAGTCCCCAAGTGGGCATTTGAAGGCATAGACGACGTTAGTCTCTTTTAAAGCGTTCTGTTTTGTGTCTGGAGAGTTTCTCATGAGTAGGCTGGCCATTTTTCTGGTTTTATAGTAAATCGTCAGTTGTATCCTCTGATTTTTGTCTGTAGGGATAACGTTTCTATTAACAATATCTTTCAGGACCCTTTCCTCCGTTTTATGAGCTGTGGAAAAGAAGTTCCTGTAAAATAGTCTAATAGGGGGTATAGGTGTTGTGTTAGTTGTCTCTTCAGAGGTTGCATGGCTTTTCACTTTCCTTCTTATGATGTCTTCGATGAAACCATTGGAGAAGCCGTTATTGACTAGGACCTGCCTTACCCTACAGAGTTCTTCGTCGACTTGCTTCCATTCTGAGCTGTGGCTGAGAGCACGGTCGACATATGCGTTAACAACACTCCTCTTGTACCTGTCAGGGTACACTCCTCTTGTACCCTGACAGGTACAAGAGGAGTGTTGTTAACGCATATGTCGACCGTGCTCTCAGCCACAGCTCAGAATGGAAGCAAGTCGACGAAGAACTCTGTAGCGTAAGGCAGGTCCTAGTCAATAACGGCTTCTCCAATGGTTTCATCGAAGACATCATAAGAAGGAAAGTGAAAAGCCATGCAACCTCTGAAGAGACAACTAACACAACACCTATACCCCCTATTAGACTATTTTACAGGAACTTCTTTTCCACAGCTCATAAAACGGAGGAAAGGGTCCTGAAAGATATTGTTAATAGAAACGTTATCCCTACAGACAAAAATCAGAGGATACAACTGACGATTTACTATAAAACCAGAAAAACGGCCAGCCTACTCATGAGAAACTCTCCAGACACAAAACAGAACGCTTTAAAAGAGACTAACGTCGTCTATGCCTTCAAATGCCCACTTGGGGACTGTAAGCTCCAAAAAACCCAGTATATAGGCAAGACAACAACATCTCTTTCGAGGCGTTTAACGATGCATAAGCAACAGGGCTCCATTAAGGAACATATAATCTCTTCCCACAACCAAACCATCGCCAGAGAAATCCTAGTAAACAACACAGAAATCATCGATAGATACAGCGATAGCAGGCGGCTTGACGTTTGCGAGGCACTACACATCAAGAAGTCAACACCAGCAATCAACAGCCAATTATTGCACAACTATATTCTACCCACCTCAAGACTCCGCTCCAATATAGAAGCATCAAGAAATATGGACCAATAGGCTTTCTACAAACACTTCTATTTAATACCCATTGTTTGTGTTCTGTCTTGTGTTGATACTTTTAATACCCTATTAATATCCCCTCTTGTTCTGTCTTGTGTTAATGCCACATCACCCCTCCCACCTCACTCAAATGTAGATATAAAATCGGAGATACGTAAGTTCTAATCAGTTGTGTATTTGTGAACTAAAGTCTTTGAAAATGTAATAAGTTTTACGAAACGCGCCCGTGTCGCGTCAGACTAGAAATAAAAATTAATTTTGGAGAATTGATTTTTTATTTACCTCCAACAGTGAAGCGTAATGTACGAAAGATTGAGAAAATTCGTGTTAGAATTATTAATCTTACTTTTTCGGTCATATTTAATAATATATATATATATATATGCCTACTGCAAATATTCCTTTATTATGTTCTCTCAAAAACAGTGGACAAACCAAATAAAAAAACAGTGTTGAATGTAATGAAATGGCCATTTCTGGGTGAGCCTTGTGGGTCCCCCTGAAGCTATACATTGAGATGGTCCCATTTTCCATGTTACATTAGCCATAGAGTTACCTATGGCTTACCGAGAACCAGAGTCAAAACCTTACCCTCCCTCACGGAGGTGCACCCGTATGTTTCACAAAGCCTAATGAAGGAGGCAGCATCGACGGTCCACTCCGTGGAGATGGGAAGGAATCAGAAAAATCTGTCAGCAAGAACATTGGACATTCCCTGGATGTGAACAGTGTGCAGAGCTAAACCCCAAGACTCCAGCAGAAGACCTACTCAAAGCATCCAGCTCCATTGGGACCAAAGCGAACCCCCACATTTGAGGCAATGAACCACAGGGGAACAGTCAGAATGGTGCCAGTGTATGGAGCCCATCTGAATCCTGAATCCTTTGCAGCACATGCCACACGGTCATAAATTTCCGAGCCATACTGTGAGCTGATGAAAGGGAGGAGACTAACGACCCTGGCCAGTTTGGTTAACACTGGTTACAAAAGCCCCAACCCAAGCCAAAGCATCCATGAAGACATCAAGTGAGAAGACACCAGGGAAGAAAGCCTTGGAAAGTCCAAAGAGGAAGCCAGTCATGCAGCAGCTTTTTTTTCAGGGATATTCCTGCATGGACCTTAAGCCTCTGGTTGGCTTACTAAAGCAGCTGGTGAAGGGCCACCTTGGCCCACATCCAACAATCACAGAGGTGGCAATGGGAACTGAACCAGAGACACCAGAACGGCCAACAAAGTCGCACTTTGCCCCAGAGGAAAAACAATGTAGGCAAAGTTAAAGTTCCTTCGCAATTGCTTGAGCAACATTAGAGTCACCCAGGGCCGAGTCAACACCAACAGACAGTGGCACTGTAGTCTGGTGAAGGCTGCTGGAGAAAGGGAAAGCCGACCAAGAGTCGGATACAATGCCCAGCCAAGTCCGAACTTGGGATAGAACCAACTGGGACTTCTGCCAGTATACCAGGAACCCAAACACAGTGAGCTTAGAAAGAACTTGACGCCTGGTTAGCAGACATGTGGACCAACTGGGAGCCTACACCAGTCATTGAAGTAGGTTAAAATACGTACCCCTAAGAACTGAAGACTAGCCACAACTCGAGTGAAGCGTGTAAACACATGTGGAGCCAGATTGAGACTAAACAGGAGAACTTGATTTCAATTCCTGAAATTAGATATATTGGTACATTCCAATATGTGTCCTGAAGGTACAGGGAGATCATTCAAGCGTCCACCTCTAGTTCAAGATGACGCTCGGACAAAGTGGTCATCTGTAACAAGGGGGTAAGGAATGAACTAGTTTGGATGCGAGAAGTTAAGGATGAACTGAATTTCCAGCAAGTCCTGTTTCACGACCAGGAAGATACGGGAAATCCACCGAAGTGATGAAGATGTTTCGACTACGCCAGACGCCATCCACTCCAAGATGATCCAATGCAGGCAAAGGGAAGAAGCATATCAGGACCGACCCAAACCACAGAGGAAGGAGGAGCTGACCAACTTCAATGTAGGCCATAGGAAACAACCTGAAAAGCCAACAGATCATGAGACCAGAAGCTGGCAAACCCCCAGAAGGCCTTACCTTGACCCACAACAGGCAATGCAACTCTATCCAACTGCCTCCAAGGATCAAAAACGAGAATGCCGAGAACAAAGGAGGTCTGAAATAGGATGACAAGCAGCAGGTGCTGAAGGAAAAAAGTGAGACACAACCTCCTCAGGAAAGAGAAGAGGAGAAAAAAGGACAGTTGGACAAGTCCCACGCCGACTTCAAAGACTAGGTCAACACTGCATGTCGACGAGTGAATCAGGCTGTGAAGAATGTGGCCATCACATCCCAGAGTATGGGAGTGTACAGCTTGAGGAAAGCAGCTGATACACCTACAGCAGAAGGCAAAACCCCCGCATGAGGCCCCTCTACAAAGTATCTCAACATCCTCCCAGAGCCAGTCAGTATGTAGCTCAAGGAGGCCCAGAAACTGCACTATGGAACCCTAATGCGAGCATATATGATGGTGGTCCACCACAAGTTCCAACAACAAAGGGACTTAGGGATGGAGCTGCATGAGGCCTGTGTCTAGAGAGGGAGAGAGAGACTGGGAGCAAACTGGCAGTCATTGAAGGGTGCATAAGGAAGCCCCCAAAAAACATCTGCAACACAGTTGACACCTCACGCCACTCAAGTGTGCGGGTATGACAAAAGCTGCCCCAAGTGAGAACAAAGGATTGTCCACCAGCCAGGAAAACTCCAGAACCTCATAACACATCCTAAAAGGAAAAAAAAGATCCAAACTCAAATGAGTAAAGGTCCATCAAAGATGCATAATCTGGGTCTTGCAGGAGGTACATGAAGAGTGCCTCTGAAGAGGGACCTGAAAGGAAGGAAACCTCTGGAAGGACAATATGCCCCAGCTTGGAAATCCTCAGACATCTCAGGGGCAAGGGAGGAAGATCAGAAGAATACTCAAAGGGGAAATAAGAGGAGGTGCAGATGGAGTCAAGGTGAAGTTCAATTTCACCAACACCACCAATTCCGGGTCCTTAGACACCAGATGGGGCAGCTCCAGGGCATCTAACCAGGTACAGTATATAGCCTAAACCACAGCAAACAAGCAAAACAAACTCACAAAGCAGATGCAATCTGATACACCCTGACCTTATCAGAAGAGTCAGAAAAAACATGGGGAGAGAAAACCCCCACAAAATTCAGGTTTGAAGGTGTCAGACCCAGCAGGCAGCATGGCAGAGGCAGAATGTGTGTTCTTCACTCCGTGACACCAATGGCAAACAACGCTCAAACTCTTACAAGGCGAGACCAGATTTGGGGGGAATATCCATAGGACCACTGAACCCACAGGAGGATTTCCTGGGCCTGGGTAAACCAAGCAGGACACCCAAGCACTTGGGACGCTATGCCAGACGTAAAAATAAGCTGACACTACCTGGGTTACATGGTTGTGAAGTCCGACCTTGGTACACTGAAGGAAAGCCCGCCAACTGCAAGTGAACCCTTCCAACAAAAGTTTTACCGTACCTGGGTTAAGACAGAGAAGGCATAAAATCTTGACTCACCCTGGGCAAGGGCCATCACAAGTGAGGAGGACCTCTAAAGGAGTGACTCCCGAACACTCCAGAGAAGATAACTCTTAACAATGCAAAGGCAGTGCTAGGGAGCACAGTAAGAAGGTAATCCTGAGCACATGCAACTCCAAGCACTCTGCAAACCAGGCTCATTCTACACTGCAGTGTACAATAAAAGGCACCAAGGCAAAAAATTCAAAACACTTAGCTGAAACGGAGAAGCCTGCATGAAAGAAGTGATATGGTAATAAATTATCAACTTCACCTACAGCAGTCAGGTGATCCTAACCACACCAGTGTAAGAACTGACAGCACAGACCTTGGAAGGTGGTAAATTCACCTTTCCACTCCTTTCCACCAAATGAGTTGAGGAGGTGGGACGAATGAGCTCATACTAGTTTTGAGAGATTCAATCATTTCATTACATATTTGGGGAGTTTATTTGTGTGTTTGGAAGTTTCAGTCTTCCTTATACTGAAACTCAGTCTCAGTGGTTTGTTTTGACTGACTTTCTGGATCCCTGGAAGGAGTAACAACTCCATGGCTGTTGTGACTTGGTAGATAGGAACCATCTCGGTGAGTAACTTCTGGGAGTCACAGGGGTTTTTCCCAGAAATTCTCCAGTAACGAGCAGAGAGTAATCAAATGAATTGGCTATGCACATTATATACCGGTACTAGTTCATTGGAGTGAGGTGCCGCTGTAAAGTTCTTTTTCTTTTATCCTTTGGAAGATATGTATATGTTATTTCTGGGGGTAATTCCTTCGGCTCCCCAGAGCTAACCGGGCTGATATGAATGTATTAGACCCTGCCATCAGTCAATGCACATGGAGTTCTAGGCCTATTGGGGACCACGAACCAGAACTTGGCCCCATCAGAGAGGCACGAGGAGCAATGACCTATATAAACCCCCGTGTGGTTGAAAGCATTCTGTATCTGCCATCGACTGGGTCTGGTAACCAGAAAGGTAAATGCCTCAAATTAACCCTAATCCTATTCCCTGGTTAACCCTATTCTGGTTAAAATATTGCTACTGAAAGCGGAACTACTGGACAGAACTCCCCAAATGAAAACGAGCATGACGTCACCGTGCCGCTGTCTACACAACCCACCTCTCTCTTCGGGAGCGGAAAGGGGAGGGGGTTGTGTAGACACCACTGCCCTGCCTATCCACCCTGCAGTTCTGTGGCTGCTGTGAGCTGGCAAGGTCATGTGCCTCTGGCTTTAGTTTTTCCAGTCCTGTGCCTTGTGGCATGGTGTTGTCCTGTGGTGGTGTGTGAGCCAGGAGTTATTTCGCAAGTACTCGGGCTGCATGTGCCTAGGGTCACCTTCCCTAGATGCCCTGTAGGTACTGCCCTTGGGGCTTGGGGCCATCTTCCACAAGTCACCTTGGGGTCTACCTCCACAAAGTCTGATGCTGCTTGGTGATTGACCGCTCTTGCAGTCAGCTGGGGTGTTTCATGCACCACCATTTTCAGGTAGCAGGTAGTTTCGTCACCGTAGGGAGGCAGGGTACTGTGCAGATAGTTTTCACCTTTCATAGTGGCTGGCTCTGTTCCGCCTGGATATATTGTCCTCTTGTGGGGGTTTTCTTTGGTTTTCGTTTTCCTGCCTGGTGGGGGGGGGGGGGGATCTGCTCCTTGGTTTTGGTTACACCCATATACTGTATATATCTTGGTGGTCCTCCACTAGGTCTTCCCGTGAGTGTACATGTCCCAGGGGTTCAGCTTTAGCGGTTAGGTATCTTTGGGTGCCGGTTAGCAGTACCCTGCCTGGGCTTCCCTTCTTGAGGTTATCTTGAGATGATTTCGGGGCTTAGTGTCCCTGCGGCCCGGTCCGCGACCAGGCCTCCACCCCCAGGAAGCAACCCAAAGCAGCTGTCTAACTCCCAGGTACCTATTTACTGCTAGGTAACAGGAGCAGCAGGGTGAAAGAAACGTTTTGCCCATTTGTCTCCGCCTCCACTGGGAATCGAACCCGGAACCTCAGGACTACGAATCCGAAGCGCTGTCCACCCAGCTGTCTCATAGGCCTGTGACAGCTGGACTTCCCTTAGTGAGATAATGAGACTAAGGGTCTTGGGAAACCCTGCTGGGGTTCATTGATCCAATGGATGTGACCCCTGGGTCCCCTCTTGCTTCGTACGAGTTTGAAAGTTGCTGTCCCCTAGTCTCAGGGTGACACTCACCGGTTGTGCCTCCGTCATGCTGCCTGTTGAGTCAGTGACACCTTCAACCTGGAATCCTGCGTGTTTTGTTCCTTGTTTGTACTCCAGTACACCCAGTCCACTGATCATGATATTTGGGTGCAGGCAGCTTCAGTATTGCATGCTCAGTTCAAGTTGCTGCAATGCGCTAGGTTGGTTGCTCATGTGGAAGCCCAGAGACTGCCCCATTTTGGTTATAGGGACCCGGACTTGGGGGTGTTAGTCGCTTTGACTTTGGTTCAGTCAGTGCCTCCTTGTCCTTCCCCCTGCTATTGTTCATCCTGGTCCCCCCCCTCCCCCCTCAAAGGGGGGGAGGGGGTCTTAGGGCTTCGGGGTCGGGACAGGGTTTAGAGGTTTCTGAGACTTGGGCATTTTCGAGAGTTACCCCCTTCCGGGGTGGCTGCGGAGGCATTTGAGTCAGTTCCTCGAGCCTTAGCTCCTGGGTCTGACCAGTGGGTCCATCCTCTTCCTGCTATTCCAGCTGCCCCCTCTTTTTCTTGTGAGGCCAGGACTTTGGGGAATGACTCGCCACCCGGGCCTGACGTAAAGGTTCCCGGGGTTGGGGAGGAGCTGATTTGGGGGCCTTGGGACCTCGCCTGGGTTTTCCGACCCTCCTAGGGGTGGTCGTGCTCCCTCCTAGGGAGCCGGTCGGCCGAGCGGACAGCACGCGGGACTTGTGATCCTGTGGTCCTGGGTTCGATCCCAGGCACCGGCGAGAAACAATGGGCAGAGTTTCTTTCACCCTATGCCCCTGTTACCTAGCAGTAAAATAGGTACCTGGGTGTTAGTCAGCTGTCACGGGCTGCTTCCTGGGGGTGGAGGCCTGGTCGAGGACCGGGCCGCGGGGACACTAAAAAAGCCCCGAAATCATCTCAAGATAACCTCAAGATAGGGGGGCTTACTGTTACAAGAAGTGGGATTTTCCTTTTCCCCCTCTGCGTTCGAGATGGATTTGGGTTCAGCTCCTCCTGGGCTCGGTTCCGTTTCCCTGCGGGTCCTTCAGTTCAGTCTTTTGGAGGTTTTCGGCTTCGCGCATCTCTCTGGCTGAGGTGCGGGTAGCCATCGTGGCGTAACTCCTCCACGACCCGGTGTATGCCTCTATAATGGATTCGTCTTCCTTCAGGTTTGGGTCTTTGTCACCATACTGGGTTCATTACCAGGTTCCGGAGTTGTCCAGGCTTGCAGACTGCCCTATGTTTTCGCTGGATGCTTGGGACACCTTGTGTCGTACCCACACGCTTAAGTGGGGTGAGGCATTGACTGTGGTCCAGGTTTACCTGGGGGCGATTTTGCACACCTTAATGAGTGCCTGAGGCTGAGGACTTGTGCGCTCGGGGCTCATTGGCTTCGGTCCTGCATTTCTTTTCCCTCCTTGTGCTGTCTTCCAATTGGCTTACAGAGGTTGTAAAGGTACTTGGGGTTATTCCTGGGTCTAGCGCCTTGGATTCGGCTGCTCGCGCGTTGTCTGCGCTTTTGAAGTTGTTTGTGTCAACTTCGCCTCGCATGTCGGCAGAGGGTGCTCGCTTCCTCCTTGGAATCCGCTTGGGCTCTGGCTCTTAGATAGTCTTCCCCCTTTTGTCCTTTATTATTTGCAGCTTCTGTGGTCGAGCAATATATGCAAGCGGCTTCCTCCAGCTGCCACCCTATGTCTGATTTGATGGTTCTCCAGGGGTCCCGAGTGGGTTCCTCCCAAAGGGGTCGTGCCAGGGCCCATGGTTCCGCTCGTCGAGGTGGGCCACAGGTGCCAGTTTCAGAGCCAGTGCCGCCTTCGGTCCCTGCTGCGCCTGGTCAGCGCAGTGCTCACTCTATGCAGGTCAAATGCAGGTCTGTATGCAGGCAAATGCAGTGTTTGCAGCCCTAACGGAAACTCACACAAAGGACTACCTTGATGGTGAAATATGGATCTCAGAATACAATCTCTTCAGATGTGATAGGAAACACCGGCTTCAGGGTGTGGTCAGCCTTTACATCAAAGACACACTCATCTGTACTGAGCTGCTAAACACCTCAAATGATATGGTGGAAGTGCTGATAGTCAAAATAGAGATCCTAAATGTAGTTGTTGTCCTTGTATATAAGTCGCCGGAGGCAAACCCTCAGCAGTTTAAAGACCAACTAATGAAAATAGAGCACTGCTTGGAAAACCTCGCAAATCCAGCTCCGAACATCATCCTGCTTGGGGACTTCAACCTACGGCACCTGAAATGGAAGCACCTGGCTAATACAGTAATATCAGAAAGAATACCAGGAAGTAGCCTAAATGAACAGGCACATGCAAATGACCTGCTACGGATGTGCGATAAGGTTGCCTTAAACCAGCAAATAGTAGAACCAACTAGGAAGGAGAACACGCTGGACCTCATTTTCACTAATAATGATGAGTTGATCGGGAACATAATGATTACAAATACCTATTACTCAGATCACAACTTAATTGAAGTTCTGACAACCATGGGGAATGGACCTTCAAAACCAGTCCAGATTCCCGGTGGAGGAGATTTCAGCAAATTCAACTTCAATAATAAACAGATAAACTGGGAGCAAATAAACCAGGACTTCACAGAAATAAGCTGGGAAGAACAGCTAGAAAATGCAAACCTGAACCAGTGCCTGGAAAAAATAAGCTCAGTAGCACTAGAAATATGTTCAAACCACATACCCCTAAGAAAAAAGCGAAAGAGATGCAGATTGGAACGGGAACGTCGTTCCCTATATAGGCGAAGAAAACGAATCGCGGAACAACTTGAGAGTCGCACCCTATCTCAAGAATGGCGAAGAAGGTTAGGTAGAGAAATAGAAACAATTGAACTCAAGCTACAAGAATCATACAAAACCCAGGAGAGGCAAAGAGAGCAAAAGGCCATCAGTGAAATAGAGAGAAATCCGAAATATTTTTTCTCCTATGCAAAATCAAGATAAAAAAACACATCTAGTATCGGGCCCCTGCGAAAGGGAGATGGAACTTTCACCGATGACAACAAAGAAATGAGCGAGTTACTGAGGAAGCAGTACGACTCTGTTTTCAGCGAGCCATTAAATGCACTAAAGATTGATAACCCAAATGAATTTTTCATGGATATGATACCAACATCAAATCATATATCAGACGTCACCCTATCCCCACTAGATTTTGAAGAAGCCATAAACAGTATGCCTATGCACTCTGCACCAGGCCCGGATTCTTGGAACTCCATATTCATCAAGAACTGTAAAAAACCACTATCGCAGGCCCTTCACATTCTGTGGAGACAAAGCCTAGATACTGGCGTTATCCCTGACATACTAAAAACAGCAGAGATAGCACCACTCCATAAAGGAGGAAATAAGGCAGAGGCAAAAAATTACAGACCGATAGCACTAACATCGCACATCATAAAATTTTTTGAGAGAGTGCGAAGAAGTAAGATCACAAAATACATGGAATCACAGCATCTCCATAACCCCGGACAACATGGTTTTAGAACAGGGCGCTCTTGCCTGTCGCAGTTGCTGGACCACTATGACATGGCATTAGATGCCATGGAAGACAAACAAAATGCTGATGTAATTTACACAGATTTCACAAAAGCCTTTGATAAATGTGACCATGGTGTTATTGCACATAAAATGCGTTCAAAAGGAATTACCGGGAAAATAGGCAGATGGATCTACAATTTCCTGACTAACAGAACCCAATGTGTAATAGTCAACAAAATAAAATCCAGCCCATCAACCATGAAGAGCTCAGTCCCCCAGGGTACTGTGCTTGCTCCAGTACTTTTTCTCATCCTCATATCGGACATAGACCAGAACACAACCTATAGCACTGTATCATCCTTTGCAGATCTGTATCATCCTTTGCAGATGACACTAGGATTTTCATGAGAGTTGGCAACATAGAGGACACGGCAAACCTCCAATCAGATGTAGATCAGGTCTTTCTATGGGCTACAGAAAATAATATGGTGTTTAACGAGGATAAGTTCCAGCTCATGCGCTACGGTTTAAAAATTGAAAATATAAAAACAGAAACCACGTACAAAACTCAGGCAAATCATAACATAGAACGGAAAGGCAATGTAAAGGATCTGGGTGTACTCATGTCGGAAGACCTTACCTTTAAAGAACACAATAAAGTAGCCATCACAACTGCAAGAAAAATGACAGGTTGGATAACAAGAACTTTCCACACTAGAGATGCTATACCGATGATGACACTTTTCAAAACGCTTGTGCTCTCTAGAGTGGAGTACTGCTGCACAATGACAGCCCCTTTCAAAGCTGGAGAAATTGCTGACCTGGAGAGCGTGCAGAGATCCTTTACTGCTAGAATCCACTCAGTAAAACATCTAAATTACTGGGACCGACTAAAGAGCCTAAATCTGTACTCCCTTGAGCGCAGGCGGGAGAGATACATAATAATTTACACGTGGAAAATAATTGAGGGGCTGGTCCCAAACCTGCACACAGAAATAACAACACATGAGACCAGAAGGCATGGCAGGATGTGCAGAATACCCCCGTTGAAAAGCAGAGGTGCAACAGGTACTCTGAGAGAGAACTCTATCAACATCAGAGGCCCGAGACTGTTCAATACACTTCCACTACACATAAGGGGCATAACTGGCCGACCCCTCACAGTGTTCAAGAGAGAACTGGATAAGCACCTCCAAAGGATACCTGATCAACCAGGCTGTGACTCATATGTCAGGCTGCGAGCAGCCGCGTCTAACAGCCTGGTTGATCAGTCCAGCAACCAGGAGGCCTGGTCGACGACTGGGCCGCGGGGACACTAAGCCCCGGAAGCACCTCAAGGTAACCTCAAGGTAGGTCAGGTTCTCGTACAGGGCATCGGCCCTTTTGCGGTTCGCCCCATTGACTGGACAATGGAGGGGGGAGGCTTCCTCTTCTCTCATGCCTGGTTCCACGATTCGTGGGCTTTTCGGGTCATTTCTCACAGCCTTCGGTGGCGTTGGACGGCTCCTCCTCCTTCAGGGGGGTTCGGAGCTGGCAATGCAGGCCTCTTCTTCTGCACTCTGTCAGGTCGTATTAGAGTGTTTTTTTCTGAGCCGGGCGCTTGGATGGTGTCCCTGGACCTCAAGGATGCATATTGGCATGTCCCTATTCATCCAGGGTTCAGGGACTGGCTCAGTTTTGTTTTGGAGTGTCAGAGTTAATGTTTTTGGGTTGAGCCTGGCACCTCGCGTGTTCACACGCCTCACCCAGGTCAAGGTAGCCTGTCTGCGTCTATTAGGTGTTCAGGTGTTGGCTGACCTCGACGATTGGCACGTTTGGGCTCCTGGTCGGTCCACGTATCCGCTTGCCAGGTGTTTGGTGCTTTCCCAGCTAGCCGGGTTCATTTTAATGGTGAACTGGCGGAAGTCCCATTTGGTTCCCTCCCAGGTTCGGACCTGGCTGGGTCTTATGTGGGACTCATGAACCGCTTCCTTGTCTCTTCCTCCGGAGTCTCTCCTTCGGTTGCGGACCCGCATGCACTATTTTCTGGGGGGCTCCCGAGTCACCCAGCGGTTGCTCGAGGGTCTGTGCGGGAGCTTGAACTTTACGATGATGGTCTACCCGGCGGGTCAGGTTTGGCTTCGTCGGCTGTTCTGGTTCCTTCGGGAACGTCCCTTCCACCTCTCTCTTGCGATCGCTGGGTTCAATCCTCATGGGACCTTGTGTCGGCTGCTGCATCGCCGGCTTCCTCTTCGGATTTTTCAGGGTTCAATGCCTTGGCACCTACCCAAGCCCTCGCTCAATGGGTTCACGGACCAGTCGTCTCTCGGCTGGGGCTTTGTGACCAGTGCTCGCCAGGCCGGCCAGGGGCAGTGGGGTCTGTTCTTCCGTCGGGCCCACAGCACGGTGCGGGAGTTTGCGACTGTGTGGTTTGCGTTCGAAGGGTACAGGTCGCCGTTGATTGACGATCTGGCTCCATTCGGACTGCTCCCTAGTGATTCATTGCCTGAACTGAGGGGGTTCGATGAGGTCCTTACTCTTAGGGGCTGGTTGCTTCGGGTGACTTGTCTGCTGAGTTCTCAGGGTTTGGCTCTCCTGGCGGTCCACGTCCAGGGGCTGTGCAATGTCCTGGTGGATGGCCTGTCTCTGTTCGTTCCCCTGTCCACGGAATGGACGGTTGATGCCGACTCATTCAATTGACTACCAGACGTTCCAGCGTCTGAGGTGGACCTCTTCACGTCACCGTGGTCGAGGCGTTTTTTGGTATATGTGGCGCCCTTCCCCTGACCTCGAGGATGGCGGGGTCGACGCCTTTCGGCAGGACTGGTCGAAGTGTGGGTTCCTGTATTCTTCCACCCGATTCAGCTGTTGCTTCAGATCCTGGCTCGCTTGGAGACTTACCAGGGACAAGTATTCCTCTTGGCCCTGTGGTGGCCGGCCCAGCCGTGGTTTCAGGCGCTGTTTGCCTGGTGTCCGAACCCAGAGGTTTTTTCGTGGCTCCGCCTCTTTCAGAAGATCGGCGCGATCCGTTACGAGACTGGTTTGCTCTTCTCCTCGAGTCTTCGTGTATGGTATTTTTGACTCGAGTTTATCACCATTTGTATCGTGATCAGGTGGCTACATTGATGGTGTCCCACCTGCGGGCTTTGTCTCGGCAGCAGTATAAAGTTTCCTGGCGGTCCTTCCGTTTCTTTTTGACCCTGCGGGCTTTGTCTCGGCAGCAGTATAAAGTTTCCTGGCGGTCCTTCCGTTTCTTTTTGACCCTTCGTCATTGTACTTTGCTTTCGGTTCGGGTGGTGTTGTCCTTTCTCTCATGGTTGTTCCAGGACCGTCATATTATGCCGAATATTGTCGCCTCGTATCGTGCGGCGCTGGCGGAGCCGCTTCAGCTTGTTTTTGGTTTTGATGTTACTTCTGCACCATTTCACAAGCTGTCTTGTGCGTTGTTTCACCTCCGGCCTGCTCATGTGCTGCCTGAGCAGTCTTGGTTTTTGGATAGAGTTCTCTCCTATCTCGCTTCTCTTCAGTTTGTTGTGGCCCCTTCTGTTCAGGATTGCTTTTCGAAGGCTCTTTTCCTGTTGGCAGTAGCCTCTGAGGGTCAGGTCGGGGAACTTCATGCTCTCCTCCACCGCAGGGGTTTCTGCTCTTTCGGTCGTGACTGTTCGTCTGCAGCCGTCTCCTTTTCTGGCGAAGAATGAGCCTTTCCCCTGCTTTCTGGGGTGGTCCTTTGGTTGTTGATGCTTGGTTGGTCAGGCCGGGGGTGCATCATGTGTTGTGTCCAGTTGCGGCCCTCCGCCGTTATTTGTGCGCCACGGCTTCTGTGTCTGGGGACGAACTTTGGGTTGTTCCAGTTTTCCTTCTTCCCTGTTCACATCTCTTGAGTTACTGGTCTCTCAGGGCGTCGGCAGGGTTATTAAGTCTAGCCAGCCTGTGGTCTAACCCCCGTGCCCATGACGTTCGTAAGTTTGCTGCTCTTGCTGCCGTCTTTGGGAACATGCCCTGGACTGACATTCGGGCATGCTCGTTTTCATTTGGGGGAGTCTTGTCCACTTGTTTGGCTATTTTCGTTTGTTTTACCAAAATAGGGATTTGTTTTGAGGCACTTACCTTTCTGGGTGCCTGTCTCAGTCGATGGTAGATATAGAATGCTCCAAAAGCACATGTGCTTTCTATAGGTCATTGCTCCTTGTGCCTTTCTGAGGAGGCCAGGTTCTGGCTGTGGTCCCCAGTAGGCCTAAAACTCCACCCACATCGAGTGATGCCAAAGTTAGGGATAGCCATATTAGCCTGGATAGCTCCAGGTAGCCTCCGGCACTCACCCAGAAAATGGCGTTTCATAACATTCAATGCCGGTTTTCTGGGGGGAGCCCCGTCGGCTCCCCGGAGCTATCCCAGGCTGATATGCTAATGTCAGACTTTGGCATCAGTCATGTGTATGGAGTTCTTAGGCCTACCGGGGACCACGGCCAGAACCGGTCCCCCTCAGAGAGGCAAGGGGAGCAATGGCCTATAGAAGCCCCCGTGTGGTTGGAAGCATTCTATGTCTGCCATCGACCGGAACAGGCACCCAGAAAGGTAAGCGCCCCAAAACAAACCCCTATTCTGGTTAAAATTGCTACCAAAAACCGAACTAGTGGATAGAACTCCCCAACCGAAAACAAGCAAACTAGTGTGACTCACACACCGTCGCGTCGCTGTCTGCGCAGCTCCCCCCTCCCCGGGAGGGGGAAGGGGGAGCCCCAGACCCCCCGCGCCGGCTACCCACACCTCAGTTCTTGAGGCTGATGCTATAGGCGATGGTCGTGTGCTCTGGCTCCGGTGTCGCTACTGCACTGTGCTTTGCGTGTGGTGTTGGTTTTGTGGGTGCGAGAGCCAGGAGTTATCTTCAGTACTTGGGCTGCATGCGCCTAGGGCTGCCTTCCCTAGGTGCCCTGTAAGTACTGCCCTTGGGGCTTGGGCCCACCTTCCACAGGCTCCTCGGGGTCTGCCTCTGCTGGTTCGTTTTACTTTTCGGTTTTTCGGCCGCCCGTTGGGCTCTTGGGTGTTCTGTTCTCCCTTGTTACCGGCAGGTAAGAGGCAGTTTGCACTGGTAGGGGCGCAGGGTGCTGCTCAGCTTGTATTTCCCGACATCGCGGCCGGCTCTGTTCCTTGGGGTTCGCTGTCCTCTTGCGGGGTTTTGTTTTTCTTTTTGTTTTTGCCTGGTGGGGGGTTCTGTCATTTTATTCTGTTTGTTTTTGCCCTTCCACTGTTCTCCTCAGTGGCGCCCCCTGCTAGGTCCCCGTGAGTGTACACGTCCCTGGGGTTCAGCTACAGTATAGAAGTTTGCTTGGTAGTTTTGGGCGCCGGTTTGCAGCACCCTGCCTGGGACTACCTGAGCGCGAGTCCTCTTAAAGTAAACGCTCAGGACCCTGGGAATCCCCTAGGGGGCGCGTGGGTCCGATGGATGTGACCCCGGAGTCCCCACTCGCTGTGTGCGAGTTTGAGGGTTGCTCGGTCCCCTTGTCTCAGGGTGACCCTCATTGTTTTTGCCTCTGCCACGCTGCCTGTTGGGTCGGTGATACTTTCGACCCTGAGTCCTGTGAGTGTTGCTGCTTGCTTGTGACTCAATTTACCCAATCCTCTGATAATTCTATTCGGGTACAGGCGGTGCGTGCGTTGCAGTCTAGGTTTCGTCTGTTGCAACGCGCTCGGTTGGTTGCTTCCCCGAATGCCCCGGGGCTGCCCCGCTTTGCTTTTCGAGACCCGGACTTGGGGTTGGGGGTCGCTTCGATCCTGGTTCAGTCCGCACCTTCTCGTCCTTCCCCTTCTGTTCGTTCTGGTCCCCCGCCCCTGCTTCCGGCCCCGAAGCGTCTGAGGGTTTCGGGGTCGGAGCAGGGGTTACTTGATCTCGAGACTCGGGTAGCTTCAGGGGTTGCCCCTTCCGGGGGTGTGGCAGAGGCATTCGAGTCTTGTCTCCCGGCCGAAGCTTCAGGGTCTGACCAGTGGGCCCCCCTTCCTCCAGCTTTTCCGGCTGCTCCGTCCTTGTCTTGTGGGGTCGGGGCTTGGGGAGAGGACTCAGCCTCGGGTCCTGTGGTGACGGACCTCGAGGCTGGGGAGGGGCTGACTAGGGGGCCTTGGGCCCCGCTGGACCCTGCCTGGGTTTTTCTTCCCACTGAGCGGGGCTTATTGTTACAAGGAGTGGGGTTTTCTTTTCCCCCCTCTGCGTACGAGTTGGATTTGGTGTCGGCCCCTCCCTGGGTTCGGTTCCGTGTTCCCCCGGGTACGTCGGTTCCGTCCTTCCGGAGGTTTTCGGCTTATTGCATCCAACCTGGTGTGGTGCGAGCGGCTTTTGCAGCTTACCTCCTGCGTGACCCGGATTATGCCTCGGAAATGGATCCGTCCACGTTCAGGTTTGGGACTTCGTTCCCTTTCTGGCTCCGTTACGAGGTTCCGGAGTCGTCCTGGCTAGCAGACTGCCCCTTGTTTGGTCTGGATTCCTGGCATTCCTTCTGTCGTTCCCGCACGCTGGAGTGGCGGGAAGCTTCCACGGTGCTTCAGGTTTTCCTGGGGGGCGAACTTGAGTACCTGAATGAGTGCTTGTTTGCCCCTGCCCTTCCCCGCGATGTGGGCGTTATTCAGCTCCATGTGCAGGTTCCCTCCCTTTCGGCGGCGCTCGTTGCGGAGGACTTGCGCGCCCGGGGCCTTTTGTGTTCGGCCTTGCGGTTCTTTTCCCTCCTGGAGCTGTCTTCGGATTGGCTCATGGAGGATGTGGGGACGCTTGGGTCCGTCCCGGGGTCCGGCACCTTGTCCTCGGCTGCGCGTTCGTCGGCTGCCTTGTTGAAGCTGTTCACGCCAATTTTGCGGGATGCGGTTTCCCTGTTTTATGCTTCCCGTCTCGCGTGTCGGCAGGCGGTGCTGGGTTCCTCCGTGGAATCTGCTTGGGCTCTGGCTCTTAGGCATTCTTCACCTTTTTGTCCTCTCCTGTTTGGGGAGTCGGCCGTGGCGCAGTTTATTCAGGCTGCGTCGGCGGCTTGTCGTCCGATGTCGGACTTGTTGGTTTTCCGGGGGTCCCGGGGTGGGTCTTCCCGGAAAGGTCGTGCCAGGGCTCGGGGTTCCTCTCGTCGTGGTAGGCCTCTGGTGTCAGGTTTGGGGTTGGCTCCTCCTGCGGACCCTCCCTCGTCTGGTTGGCGCGGTGTTCGCGCTGTGCGGGGTTCTGGGTCTCGTAAGGGTCACCGGCCCTTTCGCGGTTTGCCCCCTTGACGGAGCGATGGGGGGGGCGGCTTGCGCTGTTCGCCCGCGCCTGGTCCCACGATTCGTGGGCCTTTCGGGTCGTGTCTCGCAGCCTGCGGTGGCGTTGGGTAGCCCCTCCCCCCTTTGGGGGGTCGGGGCTGGCAGGGCAGGTTTCTTCCCCTGCGCTCTGTCGAGTCGTCTTGGAGTGGGTACACTTGGGCGTCGTCGAAACGACTTCGTCCCTCAGATGGGTTTCCCGTCTGTTTCCGGTTCCGAAACGGGACTGCGCGGACCTGCGGTTCATTCTGGACTTGTCCCGTCTGAACCCCTGGGTTCATTGCCCCTCCTTTCGGATGACTACGCTGTCTCAGGTTCGGCTCCTCTTGGAGCCGGGAGCTTGGATGGTGTCCCTGGACCTCCGGCACGCTTATTGGCATGCCCCGATTCATCCGCGGTTCAGGGACTGGCTCGGTTTTGTTGTGGGGCGTCTGAGTTACCGCTTTCGTTGTCTCCCATTCGGGTTGAACCTGGCACTTCGCGTGTTCACGCGCCTTACACGGGTTGTGGTGGCTCGTTTGCGTCTCCTAGGTGTTCGGGTGTTGGCCTACCTCGACGACTGGCTGGTTTGGGCTCCCAGCCAGTCAGCTTGCTTGCTAGCCAGGGATTTGGTTCTTTCCCAGCTCGCCGAGTTCGGGTTCTTGGTGAACTGGAGGAAGTCCCATCTGGTTCCCTCTCAGGTTTGGACTTGGCTGGGTCTCGTTTGGGACTCTCGAATCGCCTCCTTGTCTCTCTCTCCGGAGTCTCTCCTGCGGCTGCGGTCCCGTCTTCGTCTGTTTCTGGAGGGCCCTCGGGTCACCCGGCAGTTGCTCGAGGGGCTGTGCGGGAGCCTGAACTTCGCAATGGTGGTCTACCCGCCGGGTCGGGTTTGGCTTCGACGGCTGTTCAGGTTCCTTCGGGGTTCCCCCTTCCGCCTCTCTCGCGATCGCAGAGTTCGACCCCCGGGGGCCTTGCGTCGGTTGCTGCGTCACCGGCTTCCTCTTCGGGTTTTTCGGGGTTCAATGCCTTGGCGCCTACCCGAGCCCTCGCTCGATGTGTACACGGATGTGTCGTCTCTCGGCTGGGGTTTAGTGACCAGTGCTCACCAGGCCGGCCAGGGGCGTTGGGATCCGTCCTTCCGTCTAGCTCACAGCACGGTGCGGGAGTTCGCGGCAGTGTGGTTTGCTCTGGGGAGGATTCGGGTGGCCCGCGGATCGACGATTCGGCTCCATTCGGACTGCTCTCCAGTGGTTCATTGCCTGAACCGCGGGGGTTCGATGCGGTCCTTGTCTCTTTGGGGTTGGTCGCTTCGGGTGACTCGTCTGCTGAGTTCTCGGGGTTTGGCTCGCCTGGCGGTTCACGTACGAGGCGTGTCCAACGTCTTGGCCGACGCCCTGTCTCGCTTCGTTCCCCTCTCCACGGAGTGGACGGTCGACGACGAGTCCTTCCGTTGGCTTTGCCAGACGTTCAGGCGCCCCGAAGTGGACCTCTTCGCGTCGGCGTGGTCGCGGCGTCTTCCCGTTTATGCGGCGCCCTTCCCCGATCGCGAGGCCGTCGGGGTCGATGCCTTTCGGCTAGACTGGTCGAGGTGGGGGTTCCTGTACCTCTTTCTCCCGGTTCGGCTGTTGCTCCAGGTCCTGACTCGCTTAGAGACTTACCAGGGGAGAGTTGTCCTTCTGGCCTCTTGGTGGCCGGCCCAGCCTTGGTTTCAGGCGCTGGTTGCTCGGTGTCTGAACCCGAGGGTTTTCCCGCGGCTCCGGCTCTTTCAGCAGATCGGGCCGGTATGTCACGTGGCTGGTTCGATCTTCTCCTCGAGTCTTCGCGTATGGTTTTTTTGACTCGAGTCTATCATCATCTCTATGGTGATCAGGTGGCCTCCTTGTTGGTGTCCCACCTGAGGGCTTCTTCTCGGCGGCAGTATGAAGTTTCGTGGCGGTCCTTCCGTTTCTTTTTGCGTCTTCGTCGTGTTAGCTCCTTGTCTGTTCGGGTGGTCTTGTCCTTCCTCTCGTGGTTGTTTCAGGACCATCATCTTATGCCTAACACTGTCCCTTCGTATCGTGCGGCGCTGGCAGAGCCGCTTCAGCTTGCTTTCGGTATCGATGTTACGTCTGCGCCGTTTCGCAAGCTGTCTCGTGCATTGTTTCACCTCCGGCCTGCTCATGCGTTGCCTGAGCCATCCTGGTCTTTGGACAGAGTGCTCGCTTTCCTTTCATCTCCTCATTTCGCTGTGGCCCCTTCGGTCCAGGATTGTTTTTCCAAGGCACTTTTCTTGTTAGCTTTGGCCTCTGGGGGTCGGGTAGGGGAGCTTCATGCTCTCCTCCGGCGCAGGGGTTTCTGCTCTTTTGGTCGTGGTGATTGTTTTGTTCGTTTGCAGCCGTCTCCTTCTTTTCTGGCGAAGAATGAGACTGCTGCGTTCCGGAGGGGTCCGTGGGTGGTTGATGCTTGGTTGGTCAGGCCGGGGGTGCATCATGTTTTGTGTCCGGTTGCGGCGCTTCGCCGTTATTTGCGCGCCACAGCTTCTGTGTCCGGGTACGCGCTGTGGGTTGATCCGGTTTCCCTTCTTCCCTGTTCGCGGGTTCGGGTCTCTCAGGTCGTCCGCAGGGTTATTAGGTCCAGCCAGCCTGCGGTCTATCCCCGTGCCCATGACGTTCGTAAGTTCGCGGCTCTTGCTGCCGTCTTTGGGAATATGTCTTGGTCTGATATTCAGGCGCGGGGACTTTGGCGGTCGAACAGGGTCCTGGCTGCTCGTTACCTTGTGAATGTCCCTGGGCCTCGTCGGGCCTGTGTTGCTTTGGGTCGGCAGTTGCAGCCAGTTGTCTCGGCTTCGAGTTGAGGGGTGAGCGACGACCGCCTCCCGGGTAAGGCCCTCTTTTTTCTGTCTGTGGGTAGTTAGCACCGGGGAGCCGACGGGGCTCCCCCCAGAAAACCAGCGTTGAATGTAATGAAACGCCATTTTCTGGGTGAGTCCCGGAGGCTTCCCAGCATCCCTCCCTCCCTCCGGTCAGCGGTTTTTCGCGCTTTTGACATCCAGCCTCAAGAACTGAGGTGTGGGTAGCCGGCGCGGGGGTCTGGGGCTCCCCCTTCCCCCTCCCGGGGAGGGGGGAGCTGCGCAGACAGCGGCGCGACGGTGTGTGACGTCACACTAGTTTGCTTGTTTTCAGGTTGGGGAGTTCTATCCACTAGTTCGGTTTTTGGTAGCAATTTTAACCAGAATAGGGGTTTGTTTTGGGGCGCTTACCTTTCTGGGTGCCTGTTCCGGTCGATGGCAGACATAGAATGCTTCCAACTACACGGGGGCTTCTATAGGCCATTGCTCCCCTTGCCTCTCTGAGGGGGCCCGGTTCTGGCCGTGGTCCCCGGTAGGCCTAAGAACTCCATACACATGACTGATGCCAAAGTCTGACATTAGCATATCAGCCTGGGATAGCTCCGGGGAGCCTCCAGGACTCACCCAGAAAATGGCGTTTCATTACATTCAACGCTGGTTTTTTATTCTGTATCTCTAAAATATATAAATTAATTCTAGATATCCAGAACCTGACCTTCCAACTCATGTTGAGCGGCAAATATCTCATGTAAGCCAAAGAGACTGGGGACGACCAACTTCTCCATGGGCATCTTCACCTTCATATTCCCCATGGGCATCTTCATCTTCATCTTCATCTTCATATGCCCCATGGGCATCTTCATCTTCATATGCCCCATGTGCACCTTCACCTTCATATGCCCCAAAGATTCCTCCACCTACTGTGCCTCGCAGGGCTCAAATTCCACCATCTTCTCCACACTCCTATGCATTGTCTCCAAATAACAGCCCAAACTTGCATTTGAAGTTTGTTGATATTCCAATAAGTGACGTACTTAAGACAGACCATGGCATTACTACCTTAGACCTTCACCACATGACTGTCAGAGAAGCCACTCAGACAACGAATAAGTTCCTCCGCCAAAGCGTTGGTCAACATAAGGTCAGAATTGTTACTGGTAGGGGTTTACATAGTGAAGGTGGAACACCCAAACTCAAACCAGCTATTGCATTACTTTTAAAGCGAAGAGGTTTTGAGTTTCGAGAGGTGAACAATGGAGGATGCTTTGAAGTAACTCTCTCTTAATGTGTTAGTTACGTTATGGTAGTATAACATAGAAGTTGGTAAAATTATTAATTTTTTAATTCTTATTGTCTTGAGAAGAAGAATTTTATTTTTATTTTATTTTATTTTATTTTACGTTAACAAGAATAATTACTTGGCATTTTATTTTACTTTGAATTTTATGTCTTCAATGGTTAATTTGTGTTATGTATTTTAGAAAGACAACTAACTGCATATGACAACCAATTTAATTGGTAATTTTACAAGATTGTTAGACAAATCATGCGGATGTAAACAATTAGACTGGTCTAAAAAAATTGGATTAAAAACTCACTCAATCCATTTTGACAAAAAGTGAATATGATTTTAATTGGAGCTATATTTTTTAATACTCAGAACTGGACTCGGAGCTAATCCTTTGTTCCACCTTCATGATAATGAGAGTAGAAATTTTGTGTTTCATTTTGTTAAACTTTAAAAAAAAAATATTTTTAAATCACATTGATGAATTCTTGAGGTTGTCACAGAGGCTTAATTGTCTGCATTCATGGCTATGTTGCATATAAAATGTGAAAGTCAAGTTATTTAATATGAAAAGTGTAAGAGTAATAGCAATACAGTAATGTAATGATATTTACAGTGCCATGTATTGCAGCATCATCACTGAGGGCTCCTGTAGGTCTTATATCACCTCACATCTCAAACAGGTAAAGGTTGACTAGGAAAAAAGCCAGTCCATTATGCATGGCATTTGAAAATAACATTAATATTTGTACATACAGAATCACAATAATGTGATGTTTATCAAATGAACAAATCCACAAGGTCTGTGATAAGGATTCAAACTAAGGCGCTGAGTGTTCACAGATGCGCTCTAGTCAACGGTTGCAATTGTTTTGGCCATGTCGTGATACAGTTGATTAGAGCGTGTCTGTTGACCAGACCACACACTAGAAGGTGAAGGGATGACGACGTTTCGGTCCGTCCTGGACCATTCTCAAGTCGATTGTGATGAGGAAGTAGAGACAGGCAATAACGAGTGTTCCCAGACGTGTCTGGGAACACTCGGCGCACAGGTTTGAACCCTCATCAAGGTTACTCTGGATTTACTAATATTTGTAGAATTATCTACAAATAATTTATGATGCTCTCTAGTTGCAGAAAATAGATACAGTATTTAATAAGAAAATTGGAGCTCTATTTTTGACCATTGGATTAAATAATAGTAATATTTTATAGTGGTGCTGTTTTGTCTTTAAGGTAATTAGAGGCTTGAACTAATATGATAAGAAAAGCTTCACATACTATTTGTGTATTGAAAAGCTGACATTTTTATACATCTATTGTGATAACTTTTATATATTGCAAAATACGTGATTTAGAGAAATTATTCTAAACAATGACTTGGACCAGTAATTAATAATGTGTTTTGTTTCATTATACGATTACATGAGTTGTAAGGCCTTGTAATAAGACAAAACATTGTACTATATAATCTTCATCAAAAATAGGTTCTTCTAATCATACTTGAAGCTGAAACAAATTTTAATAAATGTTTCCTAGTCATACCATTAAGTAGATTACATCTTTTCCATTTAATATTTGATGACTCCAGAGTAATGACTCTGGGACTGATAAAACATTTGCATTGGAGATGTCAAAATTTGTATTATCTTTCACTCTTGAAGTGCCTTGACAAGCCTTGTGGTTATTGTAGAATAAGTTGAAAGCCTTGAAGACTGCTTTATTTCACTACTTTCTTCACCTTGCATGAGAAGTGCTCTATTAACAATTAAGTAGTGTTGTTACTGAGGACTAGTAGAGTGTGGGCAGGAGGAAATGTTACTCTCCTGTAGTATCCTGTTTGTGTTTTACTCTTTTTTTTTTCTTTTTTTGTTTTTTTACCTATATAAGTTTGCATAACCAAGAAACCTACAAATATCCACATTAATGTCTATTGTTTTAACACAATACTGTGTATACCATTATACATTACAGCTTCCCTTGCAATTGAACTGAATTATTAGTAAAGTATTATACAGTAAGCCTTTGAGTTGCACAGGGCATGTATCCTGGTAAAAAGTATGCAAACATTAGCTACACAAATTTACAAAACTGTTCTTTGGGAAGAAAGAGATTGCTAGAGACATTGTGCAGTTCCTTCATAACCACTATTGTCATCCTCTGGGACGGTATGCCACCAGACTCGTCCCGGAACTAAGAGGTATGAGCTACGAGGAAAGGTTAAAGGAGCTGAAACTCACATCCCTGGGAAACAGAAGAGTAAGGGGAGACATGATAACCACCTACAAAATTCTCAGGGGAATTGACAGGGTGGAAAAAGACAAGCTCTTTAGCACAGGTGAAACACGGACAAGGTGACACAGATGGAAACTTAGTACCCAAATGAGCCACAAAGACATTAGAGAGAATGTTTTCAGTGTCAGAGTAGTTAACAAATGGAATGCATTATGAAGTGATGTGGTTGAGGCTGACTCCATACACAGTTTTAAATGTAGATATGATAGAGCCCAGTAGCCTCAGGAATCAGTACACCAGTTGATTGACAGTTGAGAGGCCTGACCAAAAAGCCAGATCTCAACCCCTGCAAGCACAACTAGGTGAGAACTAACTTCTCAAAAAAAATTAAAAACATGTGCAATAAACCATATTTGAATGCACGCAGTACATCCCTGTCAAAATTAGACAACTGTTGAGGCAAGATGATGTTGGATGAGGAGTGAATAAGTTGGAGAAAATGGGTGGTAGCAAATCTTCAGGGTCAGTCTAAATCTCTACTTCACTTGATGTCATTTTATGGAATTTAATTAAGCCACAGAGTTTTTAATTTTAGCTGTATTTTTTGTAATTCTTTGTATTCATACTAAATTTGTTTAATGTTATATAGATGACCAAGAAAGGCAGCAAAATTGCTGCTCTCAAGATGTAATAAATTCAAATTTTGTTTCCAAAGTCAGCATTATCTATTGTTTCTTCCTGAGTTTATCATACAGTACAGGAAATCTTTCAGGATGTTTGGAAGGAGCCAGGATACAAGAATGTACTTTAGAGAGTGTAAACACAATAGTAGTGTGAGGAGTCACGAATTTGGCATATAGTACCTGGGTGTTCGAACAACTTCTTTCAAAGCTTTCAAACAAATTGTTCTTGATACTTAGGTAGGAATAGGCTCAACACCAGGGTTTGGGCTCAACAGGATTTGGACTCAAGACCAGGGTTGGGCACAACACCAGGGTCAAGCCCAACACTAGATTTGAGCTGAACACCAGTCAGGCTTAACACTAGTCAGGCCAAGAGAAACAATAAAACTAGAATCTAAAACCTGCCGTTATTATAAATGGGGTACTGTATGTGCAAATACATATCACCCCCAGAAACTGTAGAAATATTCTTAGTATATAGGTAAATGTTCCAAAAAGCTGCAAAATTTTCCACTTTGAACTTTGTAAGAGCTCCTTAATTTAAATAGGAAAGAAAGTTTCAACAGAGGCTATCCAGCTTTTCATATAAGAGGAATGAGGCAAATAAAACTAAAAGAATGCCACTATGAAAATAGCCGCAACTATGAAAACATACAGTCATAAACATACCAGGGAGATTTCTTTTTAGTAGAGGAAGAGGAGAATGTCTTAAAAATGTCCAGACTCTACCACCAACTCAATCAAATGATAGAGGACAAACACAATGGCTCCCTTACCAGAACCCCAGATATTAACACCAAGAAAAACATCCAGCACTTCCAAATATATGATATGATATATATATTTGGTAACTTTCAGGATATAAAAACATGCAAATCAAACAAAGTACACTTTATAGCTGGCTTCCTAAATGAGGCAAATGCAGTGTTTGCATCGCTAACTGAAACCCACACTAAGGATTACTAAGATGTTGAAATATGGATACCAGAGAACAATATTTCCAGATGTGACAGGAAACACCGGCTACAGGGTGGGGTCAGCCTGTACATCAAAGATACACTCATCTGCACTGAGCTGCTGAACACCACAAATGATATGGTGGAAGTGCTGATACTCGAAATAGAGACCTGAAATGTGGTTATTATTCTTGAATGCAAGCCACCAGAGGCAAGTCCTCAGCAGTTTAAATAGTTTTTTTTTTCTTTTTCAAAAAAACTAATGAAAATAGAATACTGCTTAGAAAAACTCACAGATCCAGCCTCAATCATTATCTTGATTCAGAACTTCAACCTGTGGCACCAGAAATGAAAGAGTGTAGCAAATATCTGAGAGAATCCCAGGAAGTAGCGTAAAAGAACAGTCACACACTAATGACCTCTTATGGAAGCCTCAAAAAAATAAGCTCAGTAGCTCTTAGAAATATGCTGAAGCCACATACCTCTAAGAAAAAAAAGAGTAACAGATGTAGATTGGAAAGGGATCAGTATTCTCTCTCTAGGCGAAAAAACAAATCTCGGAACACCTTGAATAAGAACTTCAAGATTCAAGAACCTCTATATCAACAACGACAAGAAAGACTATGCAGATAAATAGAAACAATTGAACTAAAGCTACAAGAATCATATAAAATCCAGGAGAGGCAGCAAAAAGTCACTAGGGAAATTGAAAGCAATCCAAAATACTTTCTTCCTATACAAAATCTAGAACAAAAAATACTTTACATCTAGTATTTAGCCCCTGCACAAGGGAGATGAAACAGCAAACAACAAAGAAATGTTGTTTTGAAAACCACACATAAAATAATGAAAACCATTTTTTATAATAAAAAAGCAATGTCAATGATCCAGGAATTATGTCGGAAGACATAATTGGTGGAAGAATCCCACCAAACCTGGTCAAGACTCTTGACCAAGTCAAGTGGGAAGGGTCTGAAGATCAGAGCCTACAACACTGTCTTGATGTTGGTGGCCTTACTGTTATGTACAAGGCCAACATTCTCGAGCAGGCATGTCCAACAGCCTGGTTGGACATCAATCAGGAGGCCTGATCAGAGACCGGGCTGCAGGAATGTTGATCCTGGGAATCACCACACAGTAACTGTAACCAGCATATCACAATGCAAGTCTCAGGATCTTTGCTTGCAGGAACTCAACACATTTCTCACCCCTTCTCAACATGCACAACTGTGGAACACCCTTCTCATGCTTTTAGAAACGTGTGTTAAAAAATAAACTGCATATCTGCAAAAGCACACCTTTTGAACACACACACACAAATCAAGGCCAAGCTGTATAGTAGTAATGGTATGCATCAATCTAAAATTAATTTTATGTGCCTATTCACAAACATAAATTAAAAAAAGCAGAACATAGACAGGGTATTATACTGTAGTACTCTTTTTGAGAGCTATCAGCACAACAGGTGATGCATGTTTTATTATATTTTTATTGGTTTATTGATTGTCTAATTGTAATTTTAGTAGGCCACTGAATAGCATGAGATGCACTCCAGATAAATCTTATTTCATTCAAAATCTTGCTACACAAGGGATATCTTTCAATGCAGCATCAGTTGTACAATGTTTTGGAAGTATGTACTGTGTACAAGGATGGACTCCAAAAAGTGTGTAAAATATAGTAAGAAATAAACTTTTGAGGTTGACATGATGCAAGATTACAGTAAACAAAAATTGTAAAGCAAGAAAGTTTTTGCCCCCCCCCCCCCAAGCCTTGTGTGTCACACTTGTACTTGTCAAGTTTTTGGTAGTAAAGGTAAATGTTGTGGGGGGTCACACTGCACCAAATTCTCACTGCATGAGTTTGTGCTATTCAAGGGTCTACTTTATTTTGACTGTGTGAAACTTGTAACCCAAAAAAAAAAGACATTTTGTTGACTGTTAACTTAAATCCCTAAGACAATTATAAATACATGCATAAGGTAATCATAAGTATAGTATAGATCATTTGCTGTTGACGCACAGTGTCAGATAATAGGCATGGTCTCGACAAGCGTCTGTTGAGACCATGCCTATCTTATATATATACTTGTGTGTATACATATACATACATACATACATATATATATATATATATATATATATATATATATATATATATATATATATATATATATATATATAATATATATATATATATATATATATATGTCGTACCTAGTAGCCAGAATGCACTTCTTTGCCTACTATGCAAGGCCTGATTTGCCTAATAAGCCAAGTTTTCATGAATTGTTTTTCGACTACCTAACCTAATCTAACCTAACTTTTTCGGCTACCTAACCTAACCTAACCTATAAAGATAGGTTAGGTAGGGTTGGTTAGGTTCGGTCATATATCTACGTTAATTTTAACTCCAATAAAAAAAAAATGACCTCATACGTAATGAAATGGGTAGCTTTATCATTTCATAAGATAAAAATTAGAGAAAATATATTAATTCAGGAAAACTTGGCTTATTAGGCAAATCGGGCCTTGCATAGTAGGCCGAGAAGTACGTTCTGGCTAATAGGTACGACATATATATATATATTAATATATATATTAATATATATATTAATATAATATAATTCTCTCTCAATCCTATCTCGATCAGTTGATCGAGATCTCTCGATCGATCGATCGAGATATCTCTCTCAATCAATCTCTCTCGATCTCTGTATCCATTGGTGCCTTTTTTCTCTGGAACCATCCTTACAATTTATGTTATTTTTGCTTACTAGTCAGTGTTTCTGAAAGGATTATACAGTAGTTTGATTGGAAAATGTAGCAAGAGCTGCTAGCAATTAAGCAGTACTTGCTCTTGTAGTTGAGACTAACTGCTCTGCTATAGTACCCTTAATATACAATGTACTATTGAGAGTCAGTACAGTATTATTGAGAGGAATATATTTTGTTATGTTTTCAAATTATATGTTAAAAATATAACATCAAAGTATATGTTAAAAATCTTTTCTATTTTATAAAGGTTTATTTTAAGTTCAACTTTTCCTGTAGCACAAACTTTTAATTAATCTTTTAATATTTAATGTTATCATAAGCCTGTCAAATGCAATACGATATAATGAACATAGAAGGCAGAGGCCATCATATAATATTTTATTTATGATAATTACATGAATATTTTGTAGTTATTAATTTTCACAATAATCCTTATTCATGATATAGCAGATTCTTGCTTGAATGGAAGTCAGTTTATGAACCTGTCTGCTATCTTCTTCTTGAGAAGAAGATAGCAGACTTCTTCTATCTTGCTGCATCCAGTCTTCGCAATTTTTGTACTGCCAGTACAATTAATATATTTATTAGTGAAAATTATAGAATATACATATGTACTATACATACAATAATACTGAATTTACAAAGAAAAAGGAAATTTCTTGAATGGAGCCATGTGTATGTGTCCAGGCTTAGCTGTGTTAGCAGCAAACTTTATCCCAGCACACTAGGCCTCTACGGCTCAGCCATCACCTAAAAAGAGCCAGGACCAGACTCGGGCTCATTGTAAGACATGGGCAGAGGGGGATTAGAGGTCAATCCTACTACTGGGGAAAAAGACACCAGAAAGCATTGGCACAATAAAACAAGCAACTGGAGAAAATTAAGCCAGCCTAAGTAGACTAGGCAAACAATGCACACGATGAGTCACAATAACGTGGCTGGAGATATGATGATCAAACCACACGTCAGAAAATAGAGAAATGACTACGTTTTGGTCCAGGACTGACCGAATCGTCGTTGTTTCTCCATTTTCTGATGTGTGGTTTGGTCATCAAGGCAAACAATCATTACTGCAACCAGTGGATCTGCAAACCCTGATATGTAGGCTTGGTGGTGCTAGAGCTAAGCTTGTGAAACTACTGGGAAACTATCAGAAAACGGTGTTTCCATTCAATGCTTGATTTCTTGACTAAGACCCCTCAGATGCTCCTTTAAACAAGTGGCCCATATAGCTTCACAGGTGCATTCTGCCTGCCAAACTCCAATGATCCATAACATTCCAAATTGTTTGGTTACATAGTTGGGAATTTAGACATGGTGAATCCAGCTCAAATCACCACTAACATACATCAATTATCTCTGGTGCTATATACTGGAAGGGAATTTAGATGCTACCCATACTGCCACCAGTTGAGAGCACCTTGCTGGTGGTCAACACATCCTGCCTCTAGTCCCACAGTGACTGCTGAGATAAGTTTTCATCTTTATCCTTTGATACTTTGTTTCTGTGCAGGAGCTTCTCATGCTTTAGTGTTTGCTAAATGTTTTGACTGAAGTGAAGTGAAGTGAAGTTTTGACTGAAGTAAGTGAAGCCTTACCCATTCCCCATTGGGGGCATGGTTGGTGTTTGAGTGATCAGCCTCCTGGATAGGGGTAGACCTGTAATACTGGGTCATTTGTGGCCAGTGCCACCCCTCCTGATTTTGGGAGAGTATCATGAAGGTGGAGGGGGAGGAGCGTCAGCTGCTTGCCTTTTGGCTGGCTTGGCCCAAGTGTGCATAGGTTTGTCATGTTTTGTGTCAGGGGTCTTCAGTGAGCTTTGTTTTCTGCTCATTCTCAGGTGCCCCTGGGTTTTATTCAGCTTTTCAAACCCACTACTCTGCACCCATACCCATGATGTGTTGGGTAGGTGTCATGCATTTATTTCAGTGGCAAAGAAAGACCCTCAAAAGCACTAGTGGGTGTTCTACTTATCGAGAGTCAATGCTAACATCCCATGTACTTCAACTCAGCTGACAATCATATCTTGTTATTGCCCTTGTGATTTCATAGTTTGTGGACCACTATTACATGACACTAGATGCCATGGAAGGCAAACAAAACGCTGATGTAATTTACACAGTTTTCTCAAAAGCCTTCGACAAATGTGACCATGGTGTTATTGCACATAAAATGCGTTCAAAAGGAATTACCAGAAAAATAGGCAGATGGATCTACAATTTCCTGACTAACAGAACCCAATGTGTAATAGTCAACAAAATAAAATCCGGACCATCAACCGTGATGAGCTCATTCCCCTAGGGTACTGTGCTTGCTCCAGTACTTTTTCTCATCCTCATATCGGACATAGACAAGGACACAGCCTATAGTACTGTATCATCCTTTACAGATGACACTAGGATTTTTATGAGAATAGACAACATAGAGGACATGGCAAACCTCTAATCAGATGTAAATCAGGTCTTTCTGTAGGCTACAGAAAATAATATGGTGTTTAATGAAGATAAGTTCCAGCTCACGTGCTAAGGAAAAATTGAAAATATAAAAACGGAAACTACGTACAAAATGCAGTCAAATCATAACATAGAACAAAAAGGCAATGTAAAGGATTTGAGTATACTCATGTTGGAAGACCTTACCTTTAAAGAACACAATAAAGTAGCCGTCACAACTGCAAAAAAAATGAGAGGTTGGATAACAAGAACCTTTCACACTAGAGATGCTATACCAATGATGATACTTTTCAAGACGCTAGTGCTCTTTAGAGTGGAATACTGCTGCACAATGACAGCCCCTTTCAAAGCTGGAGAAATTGCTGACTTGAAGAGCGTGCAAAGATCCTTTACTGCTAGAATCCACTCAGTAAAACATCTAAACTATTGGGACTGACTAAAGAGCCTAAATCCGTATTCTCTTGAGCCCAGGTGAGAGAGATACATAATAAATTACACATGGAAAATAGTAGAGGGGCTGGTCCCAAACCTGCACACAGAATTAACATCACATGAGACCAGATGGCATGGCAGGATGTGCAGATTTCCCCCATTGAAAAGCAGAGGTGCAACAGGTACTCTAAGAGAGAACTCTATCAACATCAGAGGCCCGAGACTGTCCAACACGCTTCCACTACACATAAAGGGCATAACTGGCTGACCCCTCACAGTGTTCAAGAGAGAACTTGACAAACACCTCCAAAGGATACCTGATCAACCAGGTTGTGACTCATACGTCAGGCTGCGAGCAGCTGCGTCCAACAGCCTGGTTGATCGGTCCAGCAACGAGGAGGCCTGGTCGACGACCGGGCCGCGGGGTCGCTAAATCCCGAAAACACCTTAAGGTAACCTCAAGGTAGTCTTGACTCATTTTCATGTGCTTCAGGGATGCTTCCTGGTACATTCTGATCCATCCAGGGTTGGAAAAGTGGCAATATAATCACTACGTACAAAATAGTAACAGGAATTGACAAAAGAAAAGAAAAGAAATGGATTTCTTGAAAAATGCAACTAAAAGATCAAGAACAAGAGGTCATAAATTCAAGCAAAGGAAACAAAAGTGCCAGAAAAATATTGGAAAGTTCTCCTTTGCAAACAATAGTAGACATTTGGACAAGTTCAGTGAGAATGTTGTGGATGCCAAAACTGTCAGCAGTTTCAAAGCATCATATGACAAAGTACAGTACTGGGAAGACTGGAAACTACATGCACAGCTCTCATTCTATAACTATATTTAGGTAATTACACAGAAAGAAAGAGACAGACATAGACGGAGCTTCTACAGTTGGTCTCACTGTATTTTACAATAAAGATTTTGCCTGTATTTGTCTTAAATTACAAGCAAATTGTTTGCAGGAACTTAAATATTTGAAATAATTTTCTAAACTTAAACTGTTCTGTAAACTTTGTTATCATGAAATGATTTATATAGTACAATTGTTATCATAAGGTATTGTAGGTGAAGATTATCAATGTAATGTCAAAGGTTACACTTAAGTCTTTATATACTTTCTGTTGATTTATTCTTTGAGAATACTTACAATTGTCTTTCATTCTAAAGTACAAAATTAAACAAAAATGACAAAATTATGTATTAAAATTAAGTAGCTATTGATGTGTCATGAAGAATTCCATATATGTGTGTGTTGTGGGTTTGTGAAAACTACCAAAAGTTCACTAATATCTAACTAGTGTGGTATACTGTTCATGATTGTAAATCCATTAGTGTGAGAGACTTGTTATACAATGTTACAATATTATAAACTACCTTAGTGAACTAATGACTATGTTACCCAGCAGTCCCTCCATTTTGCACGTTGTAGCGAAGGCTGTCGTCAAAATGGCGATCTCTGACAAGGCAACGGGATTATGTTCCCACCAAGGCCACTGGAGATGGTGGCCCCCCAGATAAATTCAGGTAACCTTTAGTAGTTGCATAGCACAAATATTGATTAACTGTACATGTGTATTGATAACAAGTAGATGTGCAGCGAAGGTTATAGTAGGCAATCATCAGTCTCAGGAGACTATGGAGTCACCATAGTCAAGGTTATACACCAGTGGATATGTCCAGGTAGGATTGATCAGTTAGGTACGTTGATTTTTAGTTTTCCAAATAGGAATGTTATAATGTAGGGGGGGTTCATTGGGACATATAATTCCTGTAGATAACTGAATTCATTGCATCATGTACAAATAATTCAGAAGTTGGCAAGTGCCACTTCATTGTAACTCATTGTAAATGTAAATGTACTATTACAGAACATTTAATAAAACTTGCAATTATTGGGGTAATTGTACAATGCATATCCAGTGTCTTAAATGATGTGATAAGGACTAAAATTCACATGCCAGGTCTTTGATACAAAGAGAACTGCCGACACATTAACCCTTTGATGAAAAGGGAACTAATGACAACATCAAGTCTTTGATGTGAAGGGCATGAATGATGACCCATCAAGCTTTTCATATGATGAATCTAGATGACAGCACATCGAGTCTTTGGTGTGAAGGGAACGTATGACAATACGTCATGCCTTCAATGTGAAGCAGACTAGCAAATGTACATTAATGATGTTGCTGCCTGCAGGGGTAATAACTGCTTACGTGTATATGAAGGAAAATACCATGCAGAAGAACATTTTGTTCTTTTGTAACCCAGCTACTTTGACTGGACAGTAGAGCGACGGTCTCGCTTTATACAGGTCGGTGTTCAAATGCCGACCATCCAAGTGGTTGGGCACCATTCCTTACCCCCCCCCCCCCTCCCATCCCAAATCCTTATCCTAATTCTTTTCAAGTGCTTTAAGTTGTAATGGCTTGGCACTTTCCCTGATAATTAAATACAAAAAATATTTTGTATACAAAAGATTAATTTTAGGAATAACAAATTAAGAAAAGCGATATATTTGTATAAATCTTGTAACTAAATTAGCTGTTGAATAAGATAAGATTTTGCTGAAAAAAGGACCCACGTTTATTGTTTTGATTCCAGTTGTCATTTAACCCAGTGTTCTCCAATATGAAGCTGCTTTAATGAAGAGATAACAAGGCTAAATACTTTTCATTTACAGCAGTCAAAAAATTTAATGATACTATACTGAGAAGCTTTACTCAGCTTGCATGATCTGTTTCTGAATTATATTTATAAATGTTTTTCCAATGAATTGTATGTTTGCCTCCATCATTATGGTAATACTCTGTGTTGTATCCTTGTCTATAGGAAAGGTATCTGGTGCACTTATCATGCATTGTATCATCAGTATCATTGATACTGATGCTGCTGTAGTCATATTATCACCTTATATACTTGATTTTAAAGCTGCTGCTAATATTACAGTATTCCTTGTATCAATGTTACTGATGCTGTGATCTCAGTATACCTTGTATCATTGATACTGATGCTGACAGTACTCTACTAGTATTACCTTGTATCATTGATACTAATGCGGCTTTAGTTCTAGTATTATCCAATCCATCCTCCTGCTTAGATAATAGTTAATAGTCTTTGTAACTGATGATGTTTATCCTTATTGAAGATGGTCATGACTTCAATATGTGGGTTGAGGTCATGACTTTCACTTGATTTAAATTAGAGTGAGGTAGAGTTGCACGAATCGTCAGTGTCACTTTCTCATCCAGGCGTATTTGCGTCCAGCAGCAAGACAGTTCGAGATGGCAAGAGATAGGTTAGGATGCAGTGGATGGCCAGCAGTGTCCTATGTGTCTCACTGCACCTTAATTGCATTCCACAATGCTGGGTGCAACTAGAGCATTGCTGCTCTCGCCTTCCTGCCTGTTTAACTATTTTGGTGGTTTCCTCCACGCAGTCCACCGGATCCAGTCTTCGCATGAGTAGGTAGACAAGCCTCAGCTCATTAAGGACTTCAAACCTTTGGCTACCCTCACATGGTTTTGCCTGCCAGTTGAAGCATTTACCGGGTTGTGGCCGCTGTTGCATGCAAACAGCTACTAGGAGCCACAGGTGGGGACAAAAGCAGACACAACTACCCAAAGGTGCGACTGTTCCCTGTCAGAGGTACCACCCCATACTGATACCCCAGACACCCCAGCAGTAACTTTCTGTACAGGCATTTTTTTGTAACTATGTGGACCATCATACATAGGCGTAATGGACAATCGGATAGAATTTAATACTATTCGCCTTATAGCGTCCGAACAAATAAAGCTAATAACCAAACTTAAATATTCCTAGGCTTAGTATAGCATGTATATGTACTATATTAGGCCTCAGATAGCGTGTATTAGGCCTTGGAAGGTTAGGTTAGGTTTGGTTAAGATTTCTCTGCAACATCAGTACAAAAACTTTTCCAGTTTGTCCAAATTCACTTTCTAATTGCCTTTTATATCAATATATGTACGATGGTCCTCATCGTTACTATAAGTGCTACCTAAAGAGGAGGATAAGCTGTATTATCTTGTATTATTGATGCTGCAGTACTAGTATTACATTTTATCATTGATGCTGTAGCACAAGTATTACCTTATATCACTGAAATGGATGCTGCTGTAGTCTTAGTATTGGCTTGTATCATTGATACTGCTGTAGTCCTAAAATTACCTTTTTATCATTGAATATGATGCTGCTCTATTTCTAGTTTACCTTGTATCACTGATAGTGATGTTACCCCTAGTGTTACCTTGTAGCAATGATACTGATGCTGACCAGACCACACACTAGAAGGTGAAGGGACGACGACGTTTCGGTCCGTCCTGGACCACTCTCAAGTCGATTGTGTCAAGTCAAGTCAAGTCTCACAATCGACTTGAGAATGGTCCAGGACGGACCGAAACGTTGTCGTCCCATCACCTTCTAGTGTGTGGTCTGGTCAACATACTTTAGCCACTTTATTGTGACTCATCGCCTGCATACTGATGCTGCTGTAGTCCCAGGATTACCTTGAATCATTAACGATTCTGCAGTCCCAGTGGCCCTTGTATTATTAATACCAATCTCACTGTAGTTGTAGTATTTCCTTGAATCAATAGTGCTGCTGTAGTCCTAGCATTACCTTGTATCATTGATATGGTTGCTGTTGTCCTAGTGTTGTAGTGTTGATACTAATGCTTCTGTCATCCCATTGTATTTTGTAGCATTGATACTGATGTTGCTGTAGTCCTAGAATATATTGTATCATTGGTGCTATTGTAATATATTGTATCATTGGTGCTATTGTAATATATTGTATCATTGGTGCTATTGTAGTCTTCGTATACCATGTATCATTGATGCTGTTCTAGTATCCCTTGCATCATTAATGCTGCTGTTGTCCTAGTATACATTATATTATTGATGCTATTGTGCTATTATTATCTTGTATCATTGATGCTGCTGTAGTCCTAGTATTTCCTTGAATCAATGGTGCTGCTGTAGTCCTAGCATTACCTTATATCACTGTTGCTGCTGTAACCCTAAGATTAATCACCCGGTATCATTGATATGGTTGCTGTTGTCCTAGTAGTACTTTGTATTGTTGTGTCATCCCATTGTATTTTGTATCACTGATACTGATGTTGCTGTAGTCCTAGAATACCTTGTATTATTGATGCCAATGTACTCCCAGTACACCTTTTATAATTGATACTGATGCTGATGTAGTCCCAGTACACCTTGTATCGTTGATACCAATTTCACACAAAGCTGGGCTTTGTGTGAAATTCTCGGACTGCATCCACCTCTCTCCCTCCTGCAGCTCTGCTCCGGCTGCAGTCCCGCCTTCAGCTGTGTTTGATGTGACTCTTTGTTTGCTCGAGCAGCTGTGTGGAAGTCTGAATTTTGCTCTTCTGGTTTATTCGTTGGACAGGGTTTGGCTGCGAAGGCTGTTCTGGTATTTTTTAAGTTGCTTCTTTTTCCGCACTCAAGACCTTTGGTTTTGCACTCCGTTGTCCTTGCATTGATTGTATACCATGTATACAACAAACTCACCATCACCGGCTTCGTCTTAGAGTTTTTCGGGGTTCAGTGCCATGTGGCTTCCCCTTCCTTCGCTTGATGTGTTCACGGACGTCTCATCTCTCGGTTGGGGTTTTGTGACCAGTGCTCACCAGTCCAGCCAGGGGCATTGGGGGCGGTCCTACCGTTGGGCTCACAGAATGATGCGGGAATTTGCAGTGGTGTGGCAGGCGCTGTGCCAGATTCAGCTTCCTCAAGGCTCTTTGATCCGGCTCCATTCGGACTGCTACCTCGTGGTTTATTGTCTCAACCGTGGGGGCTCTCTTCAGTCCGTGGCTCTCTGGGGTTGATCGCTTTGGGTAGCTCTTCTGCTGAGTTCTCGGGGTTTAGCTCTGCGCTGTTCACATTCAAGTTATGTCCAACGTTCTGGCAGATGGCCTGTCGCACTTCATTCCTCTTTCCACTGAGTTGACGGTTGACACCGTGCCCTTCCTTTGCTTTGCTGGACGTACAGGCACCTGGAGGTGAACCTCTTTGTGTCGGCATGGTCTTGGCTTCTCCCATTGTACGTGCCGCTGTTCGCCAACTGCGAGGCCGTGGCGGTGGATGCTTTTCGGCAGGACTGGTCGAGGGGGGGGGGGGTTCCTGTACCTCGTTCTCTAGTCCAGCAGTTGCTTCAGATCCTGGCTTGCTTAGAATCCTATCTGGAGAGGGTTCAGGTCCTGGGTCCATGGTGGGTGGCCAGCCTTGGTTTCAGGTGCTGCTTGCTAGGTGTCCAGACCTGGGCATCTTTCTACAGCTTCGCCTCCACTGGCAGATCAGGGCAGTGAGGTACCCCTGCTGGTTCGCTTTAATGATCTGCACTTTGCATCTGGTCTTTCTGACACGGGTGTATTGCCATTTCTATGGTGATCAGGTGGCTTCTTTGATGGTGTCTTACCTGCACTCTTCTTCCTGGCGACAGTATTAAGTCTCTTGGTGGTCTTTCCATCATTTTCTTTCTCTACTAAGGTTTTCGTTAATTTCAGACAGAATTGTTTTGGCCTTTCTCTCTCTTGGCTTCTGGACCAGCGTCATATGCTGAATACTGTTGCTTTTCACTCGGCATTGGCGGAGCTGCTCCAGCTTACATTCGTGGTGGATGCTCCGCTCTGTTCTCTAAAATTTCAAGTGCGTTTTTCATCTCCGGCCTGCTTATGCACCACCTGAGCCTTCCTGGTCTTTGGACCGGGTTCTTTCTTTTCTTTCTTCTCCTCATTTTGTTGTGGACCCTTCGGTTGGTGATTGTTTTTGGAAGGCCATATTTTTGTTGGCCTTGGTCTCAGGGGTAGGGTTGGGGAGCTTCATGCTCCCCTCCAGCATTGGGGGTTTTGTTCCTTTGGTCTGAGTGGTCGTTTTGTTCGGTTGCAGCCTTCTTTTCTGGAGAAGAATGAGATGGCAGGCTTCTGAAGGGGTCCAGTGATGGTGGATGCTTGGTTGGTTAGTTAAGGGTTGTATTTATGTGTTGTGTTTGGTGGCGGCTTTATGCCGCTACCTTCGGGCCACTATTTCAGTGCCGGTGGTTGCTCTTTGAGTGGATACAGTCTCCCTGGTTCCCTGTTCTCAGCCTCGTGTGTCTTAGGCCTAAAGAGGCCTGGTCGACGACCAGGCCGCGGGGATGCTAAGCCCCGGAAGCACCTCAAGGTAGGTTGTCCACAGTATCCTTAAGTCCAGCCAGTCTGCAGTCTACCCTCGTGCCCTTGACGTACGGCAGTACATGGCACTCGTAGCGGTTTTTGGGACCATGTCTTGGGTTGACATTAAGGCACGGGGGTTTTGGAGGATGAACAGGATCCTGGCCACCAGATATCTAGTGAACATTCCAAGCCTTCTCCAGCCATATGTGACTTTGTCACAGCCGACTGACGGCTTTGTCACAGCTGTCAGTCTCTTTTTCGACTTGAGCCTGGCAGTGCTGCCGCCTCCCAGGTATGTCCCTATTTTCCTGATATGTGGGTAGTTAGCTTCAGGGAGCCAATGGGCTTCTCCAGAAATCAAGCGTTGAATGTAATGAAACGCCATTTTCTGGGCAAAGTCCCAGAGGCTCCCTGGCACTCTCTAGGGACGGTATTTTTTTTTTACATCATGCCTAGAACTTGGGAGGTGGGCGGTAGGCTTTCCCTTTCCCTTTTTTTGGGGGGGTGGGGGGGGGAATACTCTAACTAATGGGCGTACTAGTTACATGGAGGATTGCTAGTTTCTTTATCCACATGTACACCACAGCCTGGTTGGTCCAGCACTCCCTTATGGCATGACATTATGAGAGAAAATTCTGTTGGTTTTTCCTTTTCTTGGTGGTACTCAATGGAAGATTGTAAGCGTCGGAAACCATCTTTTAACACCATCAGCTATGTTGAAGTACTGTAGTACTACTGTGTGTAGCAAGGTTTAGTGGAAGGAGATTCATCATGGGGTGTAGATAAGAATGAAGTGCAATAGCACACTAAACAATGAAAATAATGGGATTTTGGAAAGTAAGTGGAAAGTGGAAAAAGGAAGTATAATACAGTACTGTAAATGGAATACTATGTCCTCTTTGGTCTGTGATTCTTTCTCGAGGGCTTTGGTTTTGGTTTCTTGACCCTCCAGTTGTTGGGTCAGGGAGCTTTTGCTCCCTTCTGGAAGCACAGTTTCTGTTCTTTTGACCCTGCTGTTTTCGCATTTTGTTCGTTTGCAGCCAGCTGCTCCTTTTTTTTATTGAAGAACAAGTTGGTTGGCTTCCAGAAGGGTTCTTTAGTTATTGATACTTGGTTCGTTCAGCTGGGGGTGCATCATGTGCTGTATTCAGTAGTGGCTCTTCATTGCTACCTTTGTGCCACAGATTCTGCTGGATTTTGCTTATCAATGAATACTTTGTGGGTTGATTGTGTTTTCTTTGTTCCTGTTCCAAGGCTTGTGTTTTTCAGGTCATCGGCTGTGTTATTAAGTCTAACTAGCCTGTGGTCTACTCTTGTGCCCATTATGTTAGGGAGTATGCTGCTCTCTTGGCTGTATACGCTAATATGTCCTGGGCCTATATTCGGGTGCTGGTGTTTTGAAGGTCTAACAGGGTTCTGGTGGCCCAGTATTTGGGTATAGTTCATGGACCTCAGTGCCTCTGTAATAATAATAATAATATTATAATCTCTTCCTTCTACCTCTGTTTAGGTTTTAGAATTAGGACTTCTACCTGTTAGGATTTTGTTTTAGCCCCTCTTTGTGGCGTATTTTGATCTTTGTCGCGATGAAAATACTGGCCCTGATGATTTGCAAATCCATAAGCACTTGGGTGACTGGATTCCCAAATTCCTTTTAACTCCACCCTTATTGTCAGTCTTGTTGTAGTTGTGGCCCCTTCTCAGGAAGTGCCTGCCTACCTAGCTTCTTTGTCCAGCTTTGGTGAGACCCTGGTTCTGTGTCCAAAAATACACTGTTGATGCAAGCATTGGCTCTGTTGTTCTCAAAGACTGCCATTGGGATATTAAATATATCCTTGAGGCTCAAGGCTTTTCTGTCTTTCAGATTGACTTCTTCATTCATGCCCCTGTGGTCATCACCACCCCCTTTGTAATGTTAAGATAATTTTTTGTTAGGTCCCTTCCATCTTCTATCATTCTTGCCAGTGCCAGATGCTCTGTCCAGGAGTACATTCCCTCTTCACGCCTCTGCAATAGGTGTTGGAAATTTGGTCAAGGTACTTCCAGGTGCAGCAGCGAGATATTTCTTTGCCCCTTGTGCGGTGACCCTGGACATTCTAATACTGATTGCACTTCTCTCCAAGCTGCCTCAATTGCAGTGAGGCCCACCCTGCCTTTTCTCATGCATATGTCTAGTATAAGCTCGAACAGGCCATATTCGCCTTGAAGAATCGAGATTGTATTTCTTTCCCAGAGAATCGGTGCCAGGTTTGCCATTTTGACTCCTCCTCCATTATTTATGCTCGTGCATTGTGTGGCACTACTCTTCCTCGCCCATCTTCCCTTTCTTCATTTTCAAACCATTTCCAACCGATAAACCCTGACACCTTCACCAGCGAGGAGGTGGTGGAGGTGTCATTCTATCGACTTGAGAATGGTCCAAGACGGACCGAAACGTCGTTGTCCCTTCACCTTCTAGTGTGTGGTCTGGTCAACCTCCACCAGCTTCCCTTCTGCTCCTCTCTAATCTGTAGCTGCAAGTATTCCTCTTGAATCTCCATCCATCGTTTCCACTTTTCGAACTCGTCTTCTACCTGCCCAGTTAGCACCACCTCTCTGCTTCCTCCTCCTCTTTCCTGTGCCATCCTTCCCTTTTTGCCCCTACTTCTTAGTTTTCCTCTTATCAGAGGAATCAACCTGTCCTCACACTAGGTTATTTAAAGCAGTGGCAATACTCCCCAGATGCATTCATCAATTTTAACAGTATTAAAAATTGGTTTCTCACATATAAATTATTATTATTATTATTATTATACATAATTATATTTATAGTTAGGCATAGGTTAGGTTATGTGCTTAGGTGCTGTTGGCAATTATTTGTATTTGAAGTACATGGGTGAAGCATTTATTATAATGTTGTAATGTACGATTATGTTATGTTGTTGGGTAGATTAGATACATAGTGTTTAGTGGGTTTTCATATTTATTTAGTAGTCTTGGATACAGTAGTGTCGTAGATGTTGAGACGGGGCTTGGAGCAAAGCAGAGAGCTGAGTGAGTCTGCTGTCTGCTCTGTGTCGAAGCTGGAGCGTCTTGGGGTCGATTAGAACTGCATACACCGAGTGCTACATTCTAGGTTGAAGAAGTGTGGTAACTCCGAAGCATCTGAACTGAAGTTATCTGAATCACTGTGGAAATTGTATTGATAGCTATTTGCTTCTCGATGCTTATATTATTGGCCTACCTCTCAGCTTCCTCCCATAGGATGGAAAGAATGTTACCTGTAATTAGGGAAAAGATTTGATTGATATCATTATTGCTAACGAGAGGTTTGCTTCTCTCATTTAGCTAATGAGTTTGGAGCGGGTAAATTGTTTACATAATTTACTCGCTACAATGTGTTTCGAACAAAACACGTGAGCGCAACCTGTCCTCGACTCGAGTCCATTCCATCCAGAGGTAGACCCCACAGATGCATTCATAAATTTTAACATGCTGTTCATTCAAAACAGGAATTTTCTTATATAAATGAATATTATATTAGCATATTGTGCATATATATAAAGGCATAGATTAGGTTAGATGTTTAAGTTCTGTTGGTGCTTACTTGTATTTGTAGTATGTGGGTGAAGCATTTACAGCATTGTGGTTTAAACAAAATTGAACAACATACACCTGCCAAACCCCCTGTTTATGAATGAAAAATGCTTTACACACGACAAGTGATTTCGTTCAAACACTTTCGGAACAAGTGCTTCACTGACGACTTTTGTTCGAACTCTAACTCTGTAAATCCAACACCTTTTTGTAAAGAAATGTATCCTTGCAGCCCGTCCTCCAAAGACCCAAAAGTGATTCCATGCACCCGTCAAACCCCGTTTATGAATGAAAAACGGTTTACACAGGACTCGACTGCCGATGTTCGAACTTCCGGAACTAGTACTTTGCTCACATCCTCTGAACCACAATTCTATAAACAACCCGTCCTCAGACCAAGTCCATTTCATACGGGGGTCGACCCCAAAGACGCATTCATCAATTTTAACATGCTGTTCATTCAAAACAGGAATTTTCTCAAAGGTAAATTAATATTATAATAGCATATTGTGCATATTTAGGCATTAGTTAGGTTAGGGTTAGCACTTGTTCAGACATCATCAGTTGAATCGTGTGTAAACAGTTTTTCGTTCATAAACGGGGATTTGGCAGGTGCATGGAATGGACTTTGGCCTTTATTTATGAAGACGGGCTGCTATAAATGCTTCCACGTATTTCAAATACAAATAATCACCAACAAAACCCAAACACCTAACTATACATAGAATTTTTATGTACAAGAATATTAATTTATATATGAGAACAAACCAATTTTTAATACACAGTACCTGTATGTTAAAATTGATGAATGTATCTGGGGAGGATGACCGCCGCTTTAAACAGCCAAGTGTGAGGACGGGTTGCACTTGTACAGTGTCACAGTGCAGAAGAACCACCCTCACAATGTCCAGGCACCATCCACCAAAGATGGGCAAGTATGGGCCAATATCAGACAAGGTTCCTCCACTGCATGTAAACAGGGAAGGGCACTGGTAAATACTTGCCCACACCAGTAAGTTAAGTACACTGTAATTATCAACAGAAGGCACTAAACCGGGAAAGTTATGTAGCACCATCAAATGTGCGGAATAATCAGAGCGCGCTAAATATCACCAAGGATGCCAATACGAGAACAAAAACGCACAAGGCGAAAGATATCAAAAGTATCCAATTCACCAAGCATTCTATCGAGGAACAAGTGACCGCGAGGGACGGTCGAAAAGTAAGACACACGCTTGTCCTGGAAGTCAGGACATTCAACAAGATATGCAAGTTAGACAAGGAGCAGTGCGGCGCTCCATTAAGTGACTGAGTCAAGCGCGTATAGCCAATACACAACCTTGCTAGAGCCGTTTCTCTCCGCTGGTTACGGTGGTAGGAGGAAGGCCACGGAGACACACTACCCTTAAGAGTACGCAGTTTGTTACCAACAACCATGCTAACCAGCAAGGATGGAGGAATGAATAACTGGCTGAAAGTCGGAATAAGGTATACCTTTATGGGAGATGGGACAAGAGCGGATAGCTTCCCTAGCAGCTGCATCTGCACGCTCATTTAAAGAAACACCAAAATGGCTGCGAACCCAGCAAACCTACCGATTTAAATTTACTGGAGATAAACAGACTAGTATGTTGAATCTCGACGACCACTGGATTAAAGGACCCTAGAGCCATGAGGGCACTACGAGAGTCAACTACAACCACAAAGGAGGATTGACAACAAGAAAGCAGGAGACGAAGAGCATAGAGAATAGCATAGAGTTCTGCTGGGAAGATGCTAGTCTCCGAAGGAAGGCGGCACACACAAGTGTGGTCAGCAAAACAAAGGAGTAGCCCACACCGTCCGCAGACTTAGACCCATCGGTGAAGATGGAAATGGAGCGAGTGTGTGAAGAAAAGTGTTCAAGGAAAAGGCGTTTCAGAACTGTAGGAGGGGTAAAAGCTTTAGTAATGCGGGTCAAGGATATACAAAATTTTGGAAGGGGGACTCTCCACGGAGGCAAGGAAGGAACAATACGCGATGAAACATTAGAAATACGAACCGAAAGAGAATCCTGCAAGCAAGATAACTGGACAGAAAGAGGGAGGTGGTGAAGAGGAACAGGAACCACAGGAGTAGTAAAGGTCAACGCACGACAGAGGCGAGAGGAAGTATGTTGCAAGGACCGCGCAAGATAGCGAAGACAGTAGCAATTACGGCGGTCCTGAAGAGATAGGAAACCAGTGTCAACATAAAAGCTGAGGGCGGGAGTCGAACAAAAGGCACCAGAGTCGAGGCACAACCCAGTATGGTGCAAAGCATCAAGATGGCGAAGAGTAGAAGAAGAAGCAGATGAGTAAGCAGGGAAACCATAATCGAGTTTAGACAGGACGATAGAGGAATGTAAAGAGGAGCGTGCGCCTATCTGCTCCCCAAGAAGTATGGGACAAAACCTTAAGGAGGTTAAGGGCCTTAGAGCATTCAACTTGGAGTTAAGAGATTTGGGGCGACCAAGACAAACAAGTGTCAAAGATTAACCACAAAAGCTTAGCAGAATTCCTGTTCATAAGGGGATGACCATAAAGCAACAAAGAGGGACGAAGAACGACATGCTTCCGAGTAAAAGTCATAGCACAAGTCTCAGACGGAGAGAACTTGAAGCCATGATCGGTGGCCCAAGACGACATGGCATCAATTGCAAGTTGAAGCTGCCGTTGAAGGAGAGGCGAATCATTACCCCGACAACAAAGGGAAAGATCGTCGACATAGAGAGCGGAGAAGATGCCAGAAGGAAGGAAGGAAGGAAAGAAGTCCATTGAGGGCAACTAGAAAAAGAATAGTGCTCAGAACACTACCTTGGGGTACACCCTAGTATTGCCTAAAAAGGGCAGAGAGTGGAACCAAGCCTCACTCGAAAGGAACGACAAGAGAGGAAGCTTTGGAGAAAGAGGGAGATTACCACGAAAGCCAAAAGAATGAAGTTGGGACAGAATATGATATCTCCAGGTGGTATCGTAAGCCTTTTCCAGGCCAAAAAAGACAGCAACGACGGAGGTCTTCACAACAAAAGCAGTGCGAATATAAACCTCCAAGTTCACCAGGACATCTGTTATGCTGCAGCACTTGCGAAAACCAAATTGAGAAGGGGATTAGTGGTGATAGTGTTCTAAGAACCACATCAGACGAACAGTAACCATACATGCAGACAACTCGTGAGGGCAATAGGGCGGAAGTCCTTAGGGGACGTCCCGAGAGACCCTGGTTTCCGAACAGGGAGGACAATGACATCGAGCCAGTCCTCAGGGACTGACGACGACTCCCAGACCCGAGTATACAGACTCGGTAAATACCGAGACATGCACGGAGGGAAATGGCGAAGCATCTCATAATGAATGCTACCAGAGCCCGCTGCCGTAGAACTGCAGAGGACCAGGGCAGACTGAAGTTCAGCGAGAGAGGAGGGATCGTTATAGGGAAGTCTGAGATGGGTGCAGAAATCTAAAGGATGAGATTCAAGAAGAGGCTTACGAAAAAGGAAAGATTGAGGAAGATGAGAACCAGAGCTAACGAACGAAAAGTGGGAACCCAGTTCGGTCGCGACCTGCAACGGGTCCGCCAACGTACCACGGAGGTGAAGAACTAGCGAGACATCAGGAATGAACTTACCCGCTATCTTGCGGATACACTTCCAGATCTGCAGCAGAGGAGTTTCGGACATAATGTTGGAAACAAGACTTCCAACACTCACGTTTAGCTGTATGGATGGTCCTACGGGCCACCACACTCGCCTTCCAAAACAAAACAAACAAAAAAGAATCGGCTGTCTGCTGGCGGCGGTGTCTTCCAGGCTGCACGCTTACAACGAACAGCCCGAGCACAGTCCACATTCCACCAGGGAGGTTGAGCGAGGAAGAGAGTGGAGGGCAGCATCGAAGACGGTGTCACAAAAAAGCGAGGGAGAGGCAGAATGGAGAGGTCGGAGATAGTAGCACGGAGGGTAAATAGGCACCAGTCAGCCTCGGCAAACCACCACCTAGGGAAGGAGAGGGGAGGGTGAAAAGAGAAATAGGTAACACGGATGGGAAAATGGTCACTGCCATGGAGGTCGTCAAGAACCAGCCATGAGAAATCCAAGTAAAGAGACAATGAGCAAAGAGAAAGATCAAGACAGGAAAGGGTGCGAGTCCGAGAGTCCAAATGAGTGGGCTCACCAGAATTCAGAAGACAGGGAAGAGGATGAATGGTTCAAAAATGCGACCTCGGGTGTTTGCAAGAACATCACCCCAGAGGGTATGTCGACAATTGAAATCACCCAGCAGGAACACAGGCCCTGGCAAGGAGTCCAGTAGGTGTTTAAGATCGGGAAGAGAAGGCGGGACATTTGAGGGAGATAAATGGAACAAACTGTGTACCATTTACTCACAAAGACACTGGCAGCAGAACATTGATGAGGCAATGGAAAAAGTAGGGGACGAAGGGAATATCGGAAAGAATCAAGAGAGCAGTAGAGTTATGGGCCTCAGCAAAAGCAGGAGGGGGGGGGAGGGGGGGAAGAAAAGAATAGCCACGGAAGTGACCAAGACGAGCACCAAGCATCGCTCCTGGAGATAGACACAAAGAGACAAAAACTGTGAAATCAAAAGTTGGAGTTCATGGAAATTGGCGTAATATCCACTAATTTTCCATTGAAGAATAGATGTCGATAAAAAGAGAAAGGACAGCAACAGAAAACAATGAAGAAACAAAGGTTAAAAAGGAACACAGTATGTTAAAGAACCTCAGGATCAGGGGGCATGGGTAAACTGAGTGACAACAGAGAGAGGCGGTAAAGGACAGCAGGAGAAGGAGGAGGGGGCAGAAACCGGGAGCGCACCTCGGCAAGGGCAGCAACCAAGAGGCGGGTGCCAAAGAAACTTCCATATAGCAGGAACAGGGGAGCTCGACCACCGAAATGGGAGGGGATGGAGCGATAGAGCCAGAGGTGGGGGCAAGGACGAAAGCAAAACCTTCTTACCCGCTGGGGAGGAAGAAGAAGATGAGCCAGGCTTTCACTTCTGACTCAGAGACAGGTGTACCAGCAATAACCTACTGGGCAACAAACTCGAGCATCTTAATAGGAGAAGAAGAACGAGAGCAAACAGCACGATGATCGCTGGGAGCGTGATGGACAACAGCCCGTACAGACAGGCAGCGTGGAGAGATAAGAGACGGGGGAGAAGGATGGGCAGGAGGATTGGAGGGAGATGAGAAATTAGGCACAGGAGACATGACAGACTGGGGTAGAAAGACGGGAAACTCCAGATAGAACCAGGAGGGGGACCCTTCAGGACAGAAAATACAGGAACAGGGGAGGATGCGGTGGGCATGTCCGGGTCTACGGTCTGGAAACAGTTGTGTGACTGAGGAAGATGGGAAGGACGAGGAGAGGAAGAACACAACACAGGAGCGCAAGAGACGCCAGCAAAAAGGGGGAGACGGCGAACTTGGTGCCTCGCCTCAGGGGAAAAAACCAAACGTTCCCGGTGCTTCAAGTTGAGGACGGTTGCCTTAAGTTTGTAATGTATACAGGCGCAGGAGAAGGTAGTATGGGCCTCACCGCAATTGAGGCAGTGAGCCTGGGGTGAAGAGCACTCTGACTTAAGTGTGACTTTCGTCCCTCACAGGGCGGGGAGCGAGCGTGTGCGTGCGTGCGTGCCATAAGGGGCAGTAGTCACAGAGATGGAGCCGTGCTAGGGGACGAGGTAGTCACCACAGAGGGCTTCTGACTCGACCCTACCACAGAGGGAGGGAGGGAGGGGAGCGGGTAAATAGTCCAGCCTGGGCCCAATGTAGCGGGGGCTATAAAGCCCAGTCTTCCAGCGCAGTCCGACTCAGGGGCCTGGTCGCCCACCCATGAGCCTGGGTAAGAGAAGTCATGTTGTCATCCATGCAGCAATCGTTCTAAAAGTTTGGGGCCTGGAACCAACAGATACTGCCTACCAAGGCAGCCAGGGAGGCCGCGTGCGGGCCAGTGCCAGAAGGGTGTGTCATCCCCAGTGGTGCTCCCCCTTTTTAACAAGGGAATCCTACTACATCGTTCATTCTCCCACACTGGTGCAAAGATCTCAGTCCCCCTATCGCCCCAGCCTGGACACCGGCTGGACACCGCCCCCGGCCTGGACATCTACTCAGGGCGACCCCTTCAGCGGGCAGTCACACAAGAATCCTACAGTGCCCATCTGCACGCACCTAAAGACGGTCCAGAAAGTAGGAGAAGGCAACCCTCACCAGTCCCAGGACGGTATATGAGCCCCCCACCACGACAAGGTGACACCACAGAGGGGTGCCCACACCAGTGCAGAGACCTTTCTTTGTCATGCTCCATTCTTGCAAGAGAGCCTTGGTGGCAAACTGTCTTGTGGGTGAACCAGGATCCATATTTTAGGACTGTCAGTTATACACCATGCCATCCAGGAGAGAGGCTTCTGAATTCAAAGAATTTACAAAAATTAAATTTACATTAAGAATGTTATCAAATTCTAGGTAAGACATTACAAAATATCTATAGCTAATGAAGCCTTCATGCAAACACACTACAACTGGTATAGCAAAATCTTTATTGTAACAAATTCTTTATTTCATCTATGGACAGTAACTTGATAAAATAAAATACACTGGATAACAATATTGTATCATCTTCCTGTACAGACAATCAGCTGCTATCATTCATTTCCAAGTCCCTTTGATTAATCAAGCTGCAACAAACTGGAATCAAAATATTTTTGATCAGAAACAGATTGAGGCTAGTTTTTATTAACCAATAATAAAAACCTACAAGGTTACTTTTAAGACACTAAAGGCATTACTCTAAGCCTATTGTTATATTTCACTTACTTCATTAACGTTAATGACTGTTGGATACAAATTACTTGTCAAGTACCGCACAGTATAAAGTATTGGTAACTTAATTCACAAGTGCACCTGGGTACTCTATTGATGACTTAAAGAGTGAGTGTATTACAAGTTGGAGGAGAGTCTAATATAGATACAACAGCCCGTTATTGTTGCCGTGTGCAGTGTCTTACTCTCATTCAACCCTTCCCCCATTGTGAAATTCTAGTGTCATTGGTGGCTCTTTAAACATTTCCACCTGTGCAACCATTTTTTTTTATTTTTATTTTTTTTATGAATGGGACATTTAACCTTACTTTTCTGCAGGAAATGCTTTACATTACATGACGAACTTCAGCAATTTATGTTGTGACTACATGTGGGAATTTAATCACTGTGGGAATACACTGACACAAACGGTAATCTAGCATACTGTGAGAACACAGTACTGGCCTAAAACATTAAACTAAGTAGTACAGGTGAGGAGATACAACCTTTATTTTAAATCTTTCAAATCATGTACCACAGCACATTACATAATTGGTCGAAATCCATGTTGTTGGATTTTCAAAAAATAAATACTATATCAATAAGAGAATGAAAATGGCTATTAATTTCAAAATATCAAATGTTTTAAAGATTTCCAGTACATAAAACTTTGGGATTAAAGTATACATAGAGGAAGCATTAAAGAATATATTAACCTTTATCTAAAATTATGATGCAACTTGCATTACAGCTTCCAAAGTGTTTCCCTGCCCTAAGAACAAATGGTACATAAATTTGGTACTGTGACAGCTAAAGTGCACCGCCTGCATCGTTTTGCACAACTGAGTATCTGTATACGATGTTAAAGCTGCATTTTGTGGACTAGCAAGGCATATCAGAGGTAGTGAGGCTAGACAACACCAAAGGCCCCTATCCCTTCAACATGGCTTATGCATTTACTGAATGTTAATACTATTTTGTGGCTCAATCTTTTTTTACTATAAATTACTATACCTAGTTTGCTACAAACACAAGCTCTACTAATGCAAATTATGCAGGGGTGCTTACTGGGACTCTGACAACCGGTACAGCACTGCTCACAAGGTACGGTTCGTGGACAGTGTGCAGGACAACCTCTCAATACACAGGTGATTGCTAATCTTCTGGGATTAATATGGAAGCCATTAAAAATCTATGACCAGGGTAAAAGGCAAGATAACATTGTAAGCTTACAGACTTGTTTTACATTAAATGACAAGCAGGTAAACACTGGATATGCTACAGGAAACGAACAATATTCCTCGGTGGAACAACTTTCCTATATAAATGACCTTTGTGACTTACTGAGCACAAGCTGCCATAGATTGAGACCTAAAAAGAACCAGAGTTACAATACACCATCATAGGAACCTTAACAAGCCAAGTGTTTTGCCCATAAACACTCGACTCCAATACCAACAGTTGGAAATATTGATATGTAGTTCCTGTGAGTGACAAGTGGACCAAAGAATGCAAGTCACCTTAAGCACTGTTACTAATAAAATTGCTCCGAGCATAAAGGAAAACAGCCTCAAAACTCATCCCTTGTACATCCTAGATGGGAAAAAAAAGCAGAACTAGTTACAAGCACTTGAGTATTGTGCCTGATTATAGAAAGAAAAATATAAACAATATTTCCTTGACAACGCAGAGAAACTTGGTAAATTATAACCTTCATACCCAGAACAACTTGCGAGGTATATTGGAGCAGCAGTGCTCAAAGCGACTCAATCATTGTGAATTATGACCTTAATCTTATTTATTATTTTTCAAATAATCAATACTATATCAGGAATAATCAAAAAAATTACAAATAGAGAAATCTTACACAAAAAGCTAATCAGCAATAAGCTAATAATTTGCTAGTTTTATATACAAATGTTACAAGCTAAGCAGCATATTGCTCCTTCAGGCAAGGTTACCACCAGCAGCCACTCCTCCCAACACAAAATAATAAACAATATCAGGTTGGGAGAGCACCTCGCTATCTAATGCCAAAACCATAAGTAAACGAATAAATTACTTATTGGATGGCATCAGTAACACACTGATAACTTCATCTGTTAGTTTTATTTTGCTTCTTTACAATATGTACATAACAATTTTCTATCCTGAAACTGGATATCCTTAGTGCAAAGCAATGATGTAACATGCTTGCAGGCTGGCAGTGCTAAACATTAATAATGATAAACATTTGACGATGCCTTGTGTTGAAGGGGTATCAACAATATTCTGGGCCTAAGACATGCTGGCTGTATATGTAAGAAAGACCAATAAAATCAACAATTTTGAAAGGACAGGAGTTGCAGTTTAATCTTGAAAGTACCCTGAAATAATCAACCTGCTGAGGAAACACAAATGCCAGCATTTGAGACCATAAGTGGCTGTGGTGCCATCAACTCTTACCATAATGGTCGCTGACCAATTATTATTAAACTTTAATACACGAGCTGTGAGATGAATAACGAGTTACTATTTTTTTTTTTTAAATCCTGACCATTAAATATGGAGTCGACAGCACTGGAACGGACCTAATGGAATTGTCTGGAATATGTGGCTAGTTGCCTGCCAGACCCTTACACAAGGGCAACTCTTAAGCTGGGAATGTACAGTAATACAATATCCAAGCACAGCATGAAAATAAATAGGAATACATCTATGAAAATAAACTATGCATCTTTACTCGGAAGATACAAGCATGAAAAAAGCTACATAAATTAATGTTCTTATTCTTTGGATTTCACATACAAACTGGATTAAGTTAAGTACCACATGGACGGCTGTGACACATCTGCACGTACACTCATGGGTAAATCTAAAGCATTGAGTGTTTCACAATATGAATCCTGGGCCAAACTGAGTAAACATAGACACCCTGGACATTCATTATAGGTATACGTGACCCTTTTAAGCCTATATTATGGAGGGCATGTGTAAACAGGCACCTTTCAAGACAAACTTATCTATATGTACACAAGGCAGACCATATTCATGGTACACACTAAAATATTATATATTACTCTGGGAATCTAAAAGACGGCATAACAGGCAACTTGAGACAACTGAGTATATGTTACATTCAGCATCAACCAGACAAATTTAAAGACTGGGCCACATATAAATCATTCATACTAAATACTAAAGTTGATACTCAATTTCTTTCATGTCTAATTGGTGGCCATTGTAACTATAAGCATGCAGTTACAGTCACTCAGCCCTCCTAGGCTTACAATGTGAGACATCCATGTTGGCCAAGTACTTAGTGAGCACCAAGATAAGTAAGGATGCCAATGTGCAACAGAAAAGGCCTGACAATGCTGCTTCAGTGTGCATGGTCTTGGTGGTTTAGCATCCACAGATGCATATTGATTGAAATTATCAGTTTCACTATGAAGGATCCTGAGCCTTATGGACACTGCTGTCAGTGCTGCTACTGTTCATGTCCTTGTCGCTCTCTGCATTGGTAACGGGTTTGGTTGGTTGCACTTCAACATGGCTCAGCTCCTGAAAACAATATGTATTTTATTCTTCACAATAACATGCACCAATTAAAAAAAAAAGTTCAAGTGCATAAGATAGAGAAAGGTATTCTTCATCAGGCATAACTCAGGATAAATGAGACTTTGCACAAAGTGCAAAAAATATGCATGGATGCAATGAGCATAGGTGTGTGTGCAATGAGCTTGGAAGGATGCAACAAGTACACAATGAGCATGGCCAGACTGATGAAAGAGAAAAGGAACAAAGTGGGAGGGAGAATTTCATTAATGCAGTGGAATAGTAATATTTACTATTCCCAGTAATAAGGCCAACAGTAAAAGTAATTTTGCTAAAAGTTACAGCAAGGTAATCATGTGTCCAGATGAATTGCTAAAATAATATTTCTATAGAGGGGTAATGTGCTCCATGGTGAAGGAGATAGATTCATTACAGGTATACTGTGAAGGCTAAGAAAGATGACTGGTACAGTACTGCCATTCGTGCCGAGGCAAGCACGTTCAGTACAGTACGTATATGCCAAAAACTAACATTTAATGTAATGAAATGCCTCTTTCTGGTAGGTCTTTGGTGCTTGCTACATGGCAAGCTCCAGACAATGCAATCCATACCAGGCCTTTGAGAGTTGTATATAAGCCTACTGGGAACCACACCCCAACACCTGATTCCCCCCCTCAAGATGAAGAGTGTCCTTAACCAATTAAGGACCATCAGAAAAGTATGCAAATCTAAACAAATGATTGCAAGGTAAACAAACCATAGAAAACAGGACAGCAAAGTCACCTAGTGGTGAGGTAATTATCATTTGGGGAAGGGAGTGTCTAAAAGAGTCACCAAAGATCCACTAGAAAATGCCTTTCATTACATTCAACACTGGTTTCCTGGGAGGGTTCATAATGGTGGCTCCTTGGTTTTTGTCATGGAGAGAGGGAGAAGGAACAAAAAACAAAAAAACAAAAAACGGAGTGGGGGGGGGGGGGGGGAGAGAAACAGTGCCAAGTCAACTGATCCAAGACCTCACAAGCCCAGAGCAGACAAAACACCTAAGAAAGCAATTGCTTTTGGACCACCAAAACTCCCAAACTTAAATATTTGGTCAAGGTATTCAAGTACAGTATCAGGAGTGAGCACTAAGCACTTGGAAGCTATATGAGGATGAGGATTTCAGATAGGACAGAGGAAAGGAATGGTGCCCAACTACTTTGAGAGTTGGGGATTGAATGCAGACCCAAAAAAAAGCAAGACCATCTCTACTATCCAGTAAAAGTGGTTGGGCAAATATTTGCCCAAGACATAAAAATCTTAGAATCATGGGCCTGAAGGCAGACCATAAACCGGTCTAAACTTGACATGGGACAAAGGGTCTCCAGAACAAGGAACTAAACACACTGGTTGCACAACCGGAGGGGCCGTCCCTCCCCACCTCTCCATGCACCACTAGTGGCATGGAGGTAATGCAAAATGGTTGCAACTGGAAAAAAAATGCCACCCTCCCCCCAGCCAAACCAACAGTGTAAAAATCAAAGGACCCCTAGGAAACCAACCATCCCATCCTTAACCACCACTAGAAAATCCGAAAGGGCCAACAAACTCATAACCTTTAAGAAAACCCAAACTGAAGGAGCAACAGAAAACAGAGAGAAACTTAAACTTTATCCAAAAACTAGGATGGCTCAGAGAAGCACGAGGTGAAATAATGCCATAGGGAATGTGTGAAATAAGGCCTGTGAAAATTTAACATGGAATGGCAGCTGCAGTGACCCCACCAATGCTGAATAATACAAGGTGAAAGTTTACATCATGAGAAGCCCATCCACAAATAACCTAGACAAAAATGATAAAACCTTTGGGTGAAAGGTTGAACAGTGAATGGTGAACAGGTGACAGAAAGAGAGAAAGATGGAAGGAGCACCAAGAAACCCTATACTGCCACTGGAAAGAAATTCCTGATTGAGACACCGAAAGATTAACCACGTGTGGAAAAAAACCCAGTTCAGACAATGGACCCAATGGGCCGGAAACTACAGACGAGGGACCCAACAGGGAAACTCTGCTGTCTGTAAAGAACAACATCTTTACAACTTACAATCTGGTAAATTTGCCAGATTCTTTACTGAACAGTCTGTAAAGAATCTGGAGCAACAACTGAACCAAAGAGAGATTAAGAAACTCCCACCAACACTAGTCCAACGAAAGGCATCCACAGTGTTATGATGCCGTTTTGTTCATATCTTTCCCGAATTCAATATTAATTTTTCCAACCCCCTTGTACCTTCTCGACAGCCCAGTGGTCATTTTGTTTCCAACAGGGAGCGTGCAAGTTGCACAGTTTGGAAAAATTTTAGTTTTAGAAATTCTAGAGGATGTTGCTGTTACAAACCTTGTCTCCTGTAGAGACAAGTGATTTTGGGGATAGAGATTTTGGTGGAGACAAACTATGTAACAATTTACCCAAGAGAGAATGCTACATAAAAAGAGTAAAGTATACATTTCCTGAAAGAAACCTGCAGCTGGGAGGTTTAGTGTTGCTGATATAACTGCCAAGGAAATTAGTACCTTGAGTTGGAGATTTATTGTGGAGTATGGGAATCTTTTGTGAAGGAAAAATGGACTCATTTATATAACTAACCTACTAAGGGAGTAGAGTTAAATGAGTAATTAGAGTTTGAGCAGGAATGATTGTACCTGGATGGGGTTCTGGGAGTATATAATATTAATGTATATACAGTATAATGACTGTTCTTACAATAAAAATAATGGCTCTAGTACAAAACATCTTGGCGTATTGTTTACAAATTAAACTATTTGGAGTATTCCAACTGTGGATACATAATCACAAAGGTAAACTGGGAATACAAAACCACAGTCATTTCAAATGGAGTTATGAAATCACAAAGGTATTCCAACTGGGGGCATAACTGGCCGAACTCTCGGTGTTCAAGAGAACTCGTCCAACAGCCTGGTTGACCAACCAGGAGGGTCCGACCTGGTTGTGGGGTTGATTCCCAGAACCTCCACAAGGTTCCATCAATACGACAGTTGAGAGACGGGACTAAAGAGCCAAAGCTCAACCACTGCAGCACATCTAGGCTAGTACAAGGTTCCAAGGATACAAAACCACCACGGCAGTCCAACTGGGGATATAGAACCACCACGGCAGTCCAACTGGGGATACAGAACCACCACGGCAGTCCAACTGGGGATACAGAACCACCACGGCAGTCCAACTGGGGATACAGAACCACCACCGCAGTCCAACGGGGGATACAGAACCACCACGGCAGTCCAACGGGGGATACAGAACCACCAAGGCATTCCAACGGGTGATACAGAACCACCAAGGCATTCCAACGGGTGATACAGAACCACCAAGGCATTCCAACTGGTGATGCAAAACCATAAAAGGCATTTCAACTCAAAATTAATATGTAAAATATTCCATCATGCATGTGTGTATCATTTTACATATAGTACATAATATCTTTATTACTATTAAGTGTATTAAAAACCTACCTCAAGGGTGCGAGCATAGGGATTGCTGATAGTTCGGATTATTTCTGGCCGTGGGTTTTGATAACCTGAGAATGGCTGTCGGTCGTTGCTACCTCCATCATCAACCTCCCTGAAACAATTTTTTTTTTAATTAGAAAAACTTTAAAAACACTGAATATATTGCTTAAATATTGAGTTATTATCTTCTCCAACTGTGCTGCTATATACAGTGTGTTCAGAGAAATGTAAAGATGCAGGACTGCAGAGATGTATTGATAGAGATGTATGTATTGAATACAGAGATGTATTCATATTGACTACGTGGTCAATATGAACACTTGACCTGCTAGACTCTTGCAGGTCGGTGTTTAGTCCTCAACATATGATACCAACACCAGTTAACTTTACATTAGACTAACATAATCAAAACTTACAATACATTCAACAGATCCTACTTAATGTAAGGGAGAGATTATTCATCTTTTTTGGCAAGCACATTCAATAAATGACTAGTTATACACTATTCCAGAAATAATTTAACTCCAGTTCTGAAGAACTTAGATTCCATTTATTAATCTGAAAAAAGCAACATGTCTTTAAAAAAGGTAAATCCAGCTTACCATTTACTCGTTATTTTCAGCCGTGCAGCATTTGCAACAGCAGACACGGGCAAAGAAATAACCTCTCTCTCGGAGGAACATGAAAGTTTATTACTGCGGTACTGCCTAATTCTTGGTGAGGACGACGGGCTCACCATAGCCCGTGCTACTTGCAACTTTTGGCTCCCAGGAGCTGAATCTAAACCAACAATAATACCAACCGGAACGGCGAGTGCGCTGAGATTGAAGAGCTGGGGGTGGGGGAAGAAGAGCTGGGGGAAAGAAGAGCTGGGGGGGAAGAGAAGAGCTGGGGGGAAGAGAAGAGCTGGGGGGAAGAGAAGAGCTGGGGGGGAAGAGAAGAGCTGGGGGGGGGGGAAGAGAAGAGCTGGGGGGGAGAAGAGAAGAGCTGGGGGGGAAGAGAAGAGCTGGGGGGGAAGAGAAGAGCTGGGGGGGAAGAGAAGAGCTGGGGGGGAAGAGAAGAGCTGGGGGGGAAGAGAAGAGCTGGGGGGGAAGAGAAGAGCTGGGGGGGAAGAGAAGAGCTGGGGGGGAGAAGAGAAGAGCTGGGGGGGAGAAGAGAAGAGCTGGGGGGGAGAAGAGAAGAGCTGGGGGGGAAGAGAAGAGCTGGGGGGGAAGAGAAGAGCTGGGGGGGAAGAGAAGAGCTGGGGGGGAAGAGAAGAGCTGGGGGGAAAGAGGAGCTGGGGAGGGGGAAAGAGAAGAGCTGGGGGGGGGAAGAGAAGAGCTGGGGGGAAAGAGAAGAGCTGGGGGGGAAAGAGAAGAGCTGGGGGGGAAAGAGAAGAGCTGGGGGGGAAAGAGAAGAGCTGGGGGGGAAAGAGAAGAGCTGGGGGGGAAAGAGAAGAGCTGGGGGGGAAAGAGAAGAGCTGGGGGGGGAAAGAGAAGAGCTGGGGGGGGAAAGAGAAGAGCTGGGGGGGGGAAAGAGAAGAGCTGGGGGGGGGGAAAGAGAAGACCTGGGGATGGGGGGAAAGAGAAGACCTGGGGGGGGGAAGAGAAGAGCTGGGGGAGGGGAAAGAGAAGAGCTGGGGGGGGGAAAGAGAAGAGCTGGGGGGGGGAAAGAGAAGAGCTGGGGGGGAAAGAGAAGAGCTGGGGGGAAAGAGAAGAGCTGGGGGGAAAGAGAAGAGCTGGGGGGGGAAGAGAAGAGCTGGGGGGGAAGAGAAGAGCTGGGGGGGAAGAGAAGAGCTGGGGGGGGGAAGAGAAGAGCTGGGGGGGGGAAGAGAAGAGCTGGGGGGGGAAGAGAAGAGCTGGGGGGGGAAGAGAAGAGCTGGGGGGGGAAGAGAAGAGCTGGGGGGGGGAAAGAGAAGAGCTGGGGGGGGGGAAAGAGAAGAGCTGGGGGGGGGGAAAGAGAAGAGCTGGGGGGGGGAAAGAGAAGAGCTGGGGGGGGGAAAGAGAAGAGCTGGGGGGGGAAGAGAAGAGCTGGGGGGGGAGAGAAGAGCTGGGGGGGGAAGAGAAGAGCTGGGGGGGAAGAGAAGAGCTGGGGGGGAAGAGAAGAGCTGGGGGGGGAAGAGAAGAGCTGGGGGGGGAAAGAGAAGAGCTGGGGGGGGAAGAGAAGAGCTGGGGGGGGGGGAAAGAGAAGAGCTGGGGGGGGGGGAAAGAGAAGAGCTGGGGGGGGGGAAGAGAAGAGCTGGGGGGGAAAGAGAAGAGCTGGGGGGGGAAAGAGAAGAGCTGGGGGGGGAAAGAGAAGAGCTGGGGGGGAAAGAGACGAGCTGGGGGGGAAAGAGACGAGCTGGGGGGGGGAAAGAGAAGAGCTGGGGGGGGGGGAAGAGAAGAGCTGGGGGGGGGGAAGAGAAGAGCTGGGGGGGGGGAAGAGAAGGACTGGGGGGGGAGGGGAAGGATGATAATAAGATATACCAATATCACGGAGATGAACAAAAATCACGATCTATGGTATTCTCAAAGAAGTTAGGTAATTATCAGGAGAAAGTGCTGAGACGAGTATACGAGTACGAGTATACAGCACTTTGAAAATGAGAATATGGAGCTGGGGTATGAGGGCGGGACGAAGGGACCGTGTTCGACCACTTAGACCATCGGGATCCAAGACGCGAAGACGACGTCGCTTGACTGACCAGCTCATGCAGGTCAGTGTTCAATCCCCGACCGTCCAAGTGGCTGGGCACCATTCCCTTTCCCCCGTCCCATCCCAATCCTGACCCCTTCCTAGTGCTATATAGTCTTAATGGCTTGGCGCTTTCCCCCCTGATAAGATGGGATGAGACTTACCTACTCCGTTTGTCTTTGTCTTTCTGCATGAAGACATAGACGGCGAAGAGCACCATAAACACGAGGACACAGGCGACGGTGGCGCCACCAGCAATGGACGCAGTCTCCAGCAACACCCTCTCCCGCGCGGGAAGGTACGACCCGTCCAAGTCCTTGAACTCACACCGCTGACCCATGAACCCCTCAGCACACCTAGAAATAAAGATCATCATATTAGTCAATTGTGGCTGTGAGAAATCCCAGGGTAATC